>NC_053027.1:26830599-26941059 GCF_003073215.2 Triticum urartu | reverse complement strand
ACTTGCGACATATGCCTTCAATGCGATTATGTCTCTAAGTCGTGCCTCGACACGTGGGAGCTATAGTCGCATCGAGGGTGTTACAAGTTGGTAATCAGAGCCTTCCCCGACCTTAGGAGCCCCATTGCTTGATCGTTTTAGCAGCCGAGTTGTGTCTAGAAAAATGTTTTGAGTCATTAGGAATTATATATCGGAGAGTTTAGGAATTCTTTTTACTTCCCAGTCTCCTCATTGCTCTGGTAAGGCATCCTGACGTAGAGTTTTAACTATTCTCTTCTCAAATTTCACTAAAAAAAAATTTAGGATCACGCGGGTATCTTGGAATCGTTCCGATGGTTTTATGATGAGAACATTGTCTTGGTGCCTCCTGTCAGGGGTTTAGTGGAAGTGTCCCGGGGAGTTGAGCTCTGAGGTGTTGTCATCATAATTTTATCGTTGCAGTTCTGGAATACCTGAGTTTAGTACGCCGACACCGAAAATCTCTTTTATGCAGTTCGTTGGTGAGATAACCTCGACGCCACCCAGTACTGGGGCGGGAGTTCGGGAGTATCGCCATAACTTGTATAACGGATGCTTTTCGAAGGTTGAGGTAGATGGTTTCCGAAGGTTTCTTGGTTATGTGTTGAAGGATGGATACAGCTGGATGTAGGATTTGCTAGTTTGGGTGAGATATTATGCTTCCCCTGTATCCCCAACACCTGATTGCATAACCGGAAAGGTTCGGGAGTTTCATAGGTGGGAATTCTAGTAGCTCTAGTTCTTCTTCCACGGATATTGGTTTGAGATTGGGATTTCTTACCGATTATTCGTTCTTGATCCGTACCTTGTTGATTTATTTCTCTACCTTAATTCTACGTGGCTTCTCAATTTATGGATATGTGACCATTTTAAGAGGAATGCATTCATTCATTTTGTTCGGATGTGAAGACTATATGTTGCAATTTTCATTCCGTTGGATTCAGCTTCAATATTTATCTATCAATGTGCTAATGGTAGTCAACCTCTTCAGGATGGCTCCTCCAACGCGCACAACTCCGAATCCTGATCCGCCACCACCTCCACCTCCTCCAGAGGCATGGCAAGTTGTGATGGCCGCAACCAATGCAAACACACAGTTGATCATGCAAATTCTTCAAGAGCGCAATCAAGGCAACCAAGGGAATCAAGGCAGCAATCAGAATCACTTTGCTACACTCAACCAGTTCCTTGCTAACGAGCCAAAGACTTTCAGCAATTGTGTTGAGGCAACCGATGCTGACGATTGGCTTGTGGATCTGTGCAAGCATTTCGAGTGTAGTAACGTCAGGCCTGAGGACTTTGTTAAGTTCGCTTCCTTCCAACTCAAAGATCAAGCTGCAGAATGGTTCCAGCAATACAAGCACTCCAGAGGTGGACGTGTTATCACTTGGGATGACTTCCGTCGAGATTTCCGAGCACATCATATTCCGCAGAGCGTGGTTGAAAGCAAGCGTGAGGAATTCCGCAACCTGAAGCAAGGCTCTTTGTCTGTCTATGACTACAAAAAGTTGTTCCAGAAGCTCGCCCGCTTTGCCAAGCAGGACGTCCCTGATGAGAAGAGCATGATATACCAGTTCAGGGGTGGTCTCAGAGAAGAAATTCAGCTAGCTCTTGTTCTCTTTGAACCCTTGAGATACGATGAGTTCTACAACATGGCACTGAAGCAAGAGGCTGCCCAGTTGAGGTGTGATGCTTCCAAGAAGCGAGTCAGAGATGTTACTCCTTCTTCCTCTACTCAAGTGGCCAAGCAGCGGAAGTTTTGGCTTCCTCCTCCTCCGTTCCATCAGCCGTATCAGCAGAAGAGCAAAGGTGGCAGTGGTTCTTCCCACCCACCCAACCCTGGCTTTCAGAACAAGACTTCGTCTCAAGCTCCAAGATCGAGTGCTCCGTATCACCGTCCGCTTTCAGAGGTCACGTGTAACAAGTGCCAACAGAAGGGTCACTATGCCAACAAGTGTTTCAACCAGAGGCGTCTTCCTCCTCCTCCTCCTGTCAGATCGGCAAGTATAGCTGTGGTCAAGCATAACCCCAAGCACGCCAAGGTCAATTTGATGAATGCAGCCCAGGCAGAGGACTCGTCAGATGTAATTATGGGTAACCTTCCTGTTAACGATGTTCCTACAAAAGTTCTTTTTGGCACTGGTGCATCGCATTGCTTCATCTCGAAACCTTTTGCATCTAAGCATGAGTTGACTTCCCAAGTTATGCATAAACCGTTAGCAGTTGTCTCTCTGGGTAAATGTTTGCTTGCTAATCACGAGATTCCGGATATTTCTATCATGATGGGTGATTTCAAGTTTCTGGCTTCTCCGGTGGTTCTTGGTAACTTGGATATTGATCTTATTCTCAGAATGGATTGGCTTTCTAAGCACAAGGCTCAGCTTGATTGTGCAGCCAGGCAGATTCAATTGACTCATTCGTCTGAGGATGTAATTGTCTTTGCCGCTCGGGATAATACCATCCGTCTGTTTTCTCTCAATGAAAGGGGTGAACTCGATGCTATTTCGCAAATTCCAGTCGTTTGCGAATATCAAGACGTCTTTCCAGAAGAGCTCCCAGGAATGCCTCCGCACCGGCCAGTTGAATTCGTTATTGATCTTGAGCCTGGCACGGAACCTGTGTGCAAACGTCCTTACAAGCTCGGACCTGAAGAGTTGAAGGAGCTGAAGAAGCAACTCGATATTCAAGAGAAAATGGGTCTCATCCGGCCTAGTTCTTCTCCGTGGGGTTGTGGTGTTCTTTTTGTGAAGAAGGATGGAACGGACCAACTTTGTGTTGATTACCGTCCAGTGAACAAGAAGACCATCAAGAACAAATATCCACTTCCCAACATCAATGAGCTATTCGAACAACTCAAAGGTGCCCAAGTATTCTCCAAGCTTGATCTCCGTATGGGCTATCATTAGATTCATATCCGTGAGCAAGATATTCCCAAGACGGCTTTCAGGACAAGCTTTGGTTCATATGAATACACTGTCATGTCTTTCGGTCTCGTCAACGCTCCTCCGACGTTCTCTCGCATGATGAAGTTCATCTTCAACGCCTACACCAATGACTTTGTTTTGGTCTATCTCGACGACATTCTGGTTTTCTCCAAGAACAAGGAAGATCATGCCAAGCACTTGCGTTTGGTACTTGATAAGCTCAGAGAACATCAGTTCTACGCCAAGTTCTCCAAGTGTGAATTTTGGCTCGATGAGGTTCTTTATCTTGGTCATATCATCTCTGCCAAGGGCATTGCCGTGAATCCTGAGAAGGTGTCTGCGATTGTGAATTGGGAACCTCCTCAGAACATGAAGCAACTCCGCAGTTTTCTCGGTCTCGCAAGCTATTGCCGAAGATTCGTTGAAAACTTTTCTAAGATCGCGAAGCCTCTCTCTAATCTTCTTCAGAAGCACGTCAAGTACGTTTGGTCTCCGGAGTGTGATATTTCTTTCAACACTTTGAAAGAGAAATTGATCACTGCTCCAGTTCTGACTCCGCCAGATGAATCCAAACCGTACGAGGTCTTTTGTGATGCCTCTCTCCAAGGTCTTGGCGCAGTATTGATGCAAGAGAAGAAAGTTGTTTCTTATACTTCTCGCCAGTTGAAGCCTAATGAGAAGAACTACCCCACTCATGATCTCGAGTTGGCGGCAGTTGTGCATGCTCTTTTGACTTGGAGACATCTTCTATTGGGAAGAAAAGTGGACATTTTCACTGATCACAAGAGTCTCAAGTACATCTTCACTCAGCCTAATCTCAACCTCAGGCAAACTCGATGGGTCGAAATGATTCAAGAGTATAATCTGAGTATCGAGTATACTCCAGGCAAGGCCAATGTGATTGCTGACGCATTGAGCAGGAAAGCTTACTGCAGCAGTCTGATTCTCAAGCCTTATCAACCCGAGCTTTGTGAAGCTTTCTGCAAACTTAATCTGCAAGTTGTTCCTCAAGGTTTCCTTGCCAACCTTCAAGTCTCTCCTACCTTAGAAGACCAGATTCGCCAAGCCCAGCTTCTTGATGCTATGGTGAAAAAGGTGAAGATTGGGATTGCCAAGAGTCAACCCAAGTACAAGTGCTACCGCCTTGATGACAAGGACACTCTCTTCTTCGAGGACTGTATTGTTTTACCCAAAGGTGACCTCCGTAAAGTGATCTTGAACGAGGCTCACAATTCTCTCCTCTCCATCCACCTTGGGAGCACGAAGATGTATCAGGACCTCAAGCAAGCTTATTGGTGGACTCGAATGAAGCGCGAGATTGCTCAATTCGTGAATGAATGTGATGTCTGCAGAAGAGTGAAGGCAGAACACCAAAGGCCAGCAGGTCTCCTCCAACCTCTTGCCATTCTAGAATGGAAGTTTGACCACATTGAAATGGACTTCGTGACTGGGTTTCCAAAGTCCAAGCGTGGCAATGATGCTATATTCGTTGTCATCGACAAACTCACTAAAGTGGCTCACTTTCTGCCTATCAAAGAGTCGATCACTGCAGCTCAATTGGCGGAACTCTATACCTCTCGTATTGTTTCTCTGCACGGTATTCCTCAAGTGATCTCTTCAGACCGTGGCAGCATCTTTACCTCGAAGTTTTGGGATTCTTTTCAGAAGGCCATGGGCACTAACATCCGCTTCAGCACAGCTTTCCATCCTCAAACTAGCGGTCAAGTCGAGCGTGTCAACCAGATTCTTGAAGATATGCTCAGGGCTTGTGTGATCTCCTTCGGCATGAAGTGGGAGGATTGTCTTCCTTATGCTGAATTCTCCTATAACAACAGTTTTCAAGCAAGTTCGGGCAAGGCCCCTTTTGAAATTCTGTATGGCAGGAAGTGCCGTACCCCTCTCAACTGGTCTGAAACAGGTGGACGCCAGCTTTTGGGTAATGACTTAATCACAGAGGCAGAAGAAATGTGCAAAGTCATTCGTGATAACCTCAAAGAAGCCCAATCCCGTCAGAAGAGCTACTATGATAGTAAGCACCGTGATTTGGCTTTCGAGATCGGAGATCATGTTTACCTCCGCGTCTCTCCTATGAAAGGTACTTGTCGCTTCGGTATCAAAGGGAAGCTTGCCTCGAGATACGTGGGACCTTTCAAGATTGTCAGCAAGAGAGACGACCTCGCCTATCAACTCGAGCTTCCTTCAAAATTTGCAAATGTTCATGACGTGTTCCATGTCTCTCAGCTCCGAAAGTGCTTCAAGACTCCTGACCGCACCGTCAACTTCGAGGACATTGAGCTCCAAGAAGATCTCTCTTATCGTGAGCACCCAGTTGCTATTCTTGAAGAGGCTGAACGCAAGACTCGCAACAAGTCAATCAAATTTCTCAAAGTCAAGTGGTCACACCATTCTGACCGTGAAGCTACCTGGGAACGCGAGGATCACCTCCGTTCTGAGTACCCGGCGTTCTTTCATTCCTAGATCTCGGGACAAGATCTTTTCGTAGTGGTGGAGTGTTGTAACACCCCGGATGTAACTTTCCCTATTTGTACTCCAACTCTAGCCGTTTCCGGCGTTAAGTTATATTTATTTCCTCGGGTTCGGGTTTTGTCTCCGTGTGTTGTTGTCGTTGTCATGCATCTCATATCATGTCATCATGTGCATTGCATTTGCATACGTGTTCATCTATTGCATTCGAGCATTTTACCCGTTGTCCGTTTTGCATTCCGGCGTTTCGTTCTCCTCAGGTGACCATTTCTAGCTTTCTTTCATGTGCGGGGATTAAACATTTCCGGATTGTACCGAGACTTGCCAAGCGGCCTTGGTTTAATACCGGTAGACCGCCTGTCAAGTTTTATATCATTTGGACTTCGTTTGATACTCCAACGGTTAACCGAGGGACCGAAAAGGCCTCGTGTGTGTTGCAACCCAACACCCCTCCAATTTGGCCCAAAACCCACCTAACTCTGCTCCATCATCTAGAGCGTTCGATCACGATCGTGTGGCCGCAAACCGCACCTCATTTGGACTCTCCTAGCTCCCTCTATGCCTATTTAAAGACCCCCCGATTTTCGGATCTCCTCCTACCTCCGAAACCCTAAAAATCCCCTCCGACGCGCCGGACATTGTCTGCCGGGGCCGGACACGTCCGCGCCGCCGCCCCCGCACCAGTCGCGCGCTGCCATGTGGCCTCGCCGCCGCCTCCCACCGCGCGGCCCGGGAGGCCCAGGGAGGGCCCCCGCGGCCCGAAGCCGCCGCCGCCTTGCCGCCCAGCCTTCGTCCGCCGCCGCCCGACCTCTTCCCCGACCCCGGCCGCCGCCTCCTTCTCCTACCTCGCCGCCTCCGCCGCCCACCCGGACGCCGACGAGCTCCGCCGCGGCTCGCCCCTCGCCCGTGCGCCGCCCGAGCCGGCCTCCTCGTCCACGAGCGCCGCGCCGCTCCGCCGCCTCCTCGTCGCCGGCGAGCGCCCCAGCCACGGCCTCCCTCCGGCGAGTGCCCTTCTTCCTCCGGCCACCAAGGCGCCATTTCCGGTGAGGAGCTACAGTGCCCGATCCGGAGCTACAGTAACCGCCAGATCTAGATCCATCCGGAGGTTGATTTTTTTCTCTAAGTCCTGAAATTGCAGATCCAAGTGCTCCTGTTCGAGACCCCGTAACTTTGCATCCGTAGCTCCGATTCATGCATATAGCATATCAATTTTCATCTCAGAGAGTACATCATTTCATTCCATTGCATTATTTTCATTTGAGCTCATCTTGATGCCCGAAATGCTGTTAGAAGAGGGCTACTTGAGTTAATTGTCAGATCTGCTACTCCGTTTAGCACTTTTGTCATTTTTGCCATGATTAATGTGTGCATGCTATGACCTGATGCTCTACATGTGTTTTGTTAAGGGTTTTGTCATCTTTCTAGAGGTGCAACCCATGTATTTTTAGGATGTGTGTGGTGACTAGTGCAAGCTTGCAAAGTGGTGCACTTGCTAAGTCTGTTTTCAGGGACTTAGTAATTTCACCAAGTCCTGGAGCTGTTTATCTCATGTTTCCTTATGTTCATGTTGTTTCCTAGTGATCCGTACCTCTTTTCAGGATGATCATTAAGAGAGTTTTGTTAATCTTGTAGTGCTCTATCCATCCATGTCTTTGTTTGCAATTATGGAGCACCCTAGCTTGAGTCAATCGAGCTCTACTTTTGCTACTTTGTGAATCTGGGCAGATTGTCAACTTGTTTGCAATTTTGCCGGTGATGTTGTAGTTGATCCGTGCATGCTATGCTATTGTTCTTGCCATGTCTAGCTTGATTTTTGTGCCTTCTTGATGGATGTATGCTTGTATTGCCATGACTTGCACCGTAGTGAGTGCATCGAGCTCGTAGACATGCCTACTTGAGTTATATTTCAGCATGTGTCAGTTTTCACTAAGTCTGGAAACTGATTATGTTTTTGCTATGTTCGGATGCTTGCAATTGTATTTTCTGATCCCTTTTGGCTCAAGGTTGTAAGTGCATCTAGTGCCACCCCTAGTTGGTTTTGGAGCATTGACGACAAACCTAGTTGAGGGACTAATGTGTTTGTGAGAATTGCAGGAAAACACAGGTAGAAGTCCCTCATTGATTCGGTTTTACTACCAGAGATGACCCCTAAAAATGTATGAAGACATTGAAGACAAAGGTGGTTTATGAAGATATTCACATTGAAGACTATGACAAAAGAAGACACGTTATGAAGCCTATGGAGCTCGAAGACTTAGATCTTTCGTAGTTCTTTTTCTTTTGTGTTGTGTCATAGGAACCACCGTACTGTTAAGTGGGGTCCAGGAGAACCAGTCAGAATGACTGAAGTGATGCCTAAATCAAAAACCTATGTCTTCGAATGAAGACAATGAGAGCAAATCTTGTCCAGAGCCGGACAAGTCAGCTTTGCTTGTAGCCCAAGTAAAGTTGCCATGAGAGTTCGAAATCTGACCGTTGAGACAGGTGTCAATTCCTTAGTGACCCAGGGTCATTTCGGACAAATCAGGTCGGGTTGCCAAGTGGCTATAAATAGTCCACCCCCTACAACCATAAATGGTTGGCTGCTCAGATTTTAGTGCACGACTTTTGTCGTTTGAGAGCAACCCACCTCGAAGCCTTTGAGAGAAAATTCCTAGTGAGGAGAAAAGCCCTAACCACCCAGAGCCAGAGCAAATTGAGCATCACTTGAGTCTTCTTGTCTGTGTGATCTGAAGACTTATTACACTTGAGGACTGTGAATCCTCCAGACGGTTAGGCGTCGCGTTCAGAGCATCCAAGAGACATTGTGGATTGCCAGTGAACGAAGTTTGTGAAGGTTTGGGAGTCTACCTTGAAGACTTACCAGAGTGATTGGGCGAGGACTAAGTGACCTTAGCTCAAGGAGAATACGGTGAGGACTTGGTGTCCTGGACTGTGTGTTCAGGACTGGGTGTCCGGGACTGTGTGTCCTAAGGTTTAAATACCTAGCCGCTCCAACCAGACGTACAGTTGTCACAGCAACTGGAACTGGTCCAACATATCATTGTCTTCAACAAGTCACTGGTTTCATCTTCACTTCCTTTTCTTACTGTTACACATTGTGAAGCCATTGCATGCTTGCTTTATCTCTTGTCTTCACAACGTGTATGTTTGAACTGTTTGGCTTCATAACTTCTTCCTACCTGATCCTTATTACACTGCAGTTGTTTGTCATTGTACTTTCACTCCATTAAATACATGACCATGGCTGGCCTAGTGTAATCTAACTTCCGCTGCATAGTAAAAGGCATAATCTTCGCTGTTTGTCTTCATAACTCACACGTTTTGAAGACTTTCATAAAAATCGCCTATTCACCCCCCCCCCCTCTAGTCGATATAACGCACTTTCAATTGGTATCTGAGCAAGGTGCTCCCTTGTTCTGTGTGATTCGGTTTAACCACCTGGAGTTTTAGCTATGTCGACTGCAGGGATAATCAAGGTCTCCTCTGCGTGCCCCGTCTTCGATGGAACTGAATATCCCTACTGGAAGAATAAGATGCGCATGCATCTTGAAGCCATTGACGTCGACCTATGGTATGTCGTCGAGAACGGCGTTCCCAAGGCTGGAGAAGGTGTCACTGCTGCTGATGTCAAGAAGTTCACTCAACTGGACTCTACCGCCAAAAATATCATCTGTGGCCATCTGACAAAAGGACAGTATGGTCGTGTGAGTGCCTTGAAGACATCCAAGCTGGTCTGGGACTGGCTCTCCAAGGTCAATGAAGGCGTCTCAATCCAGAGAGATCAAAGAATCAGTGTCCTTCGCAACCTCTTCAACCGCTTCAAGCGAAATGACAATGAGAATGTCCAGCACACATTTGATCGGCTCACTAACATCACAAATGAGCTTCAAGCCCTCGGCGCCACTGAGATCACCAAACATGAAATTGTCAAGACGCTGCTGAGATCACTTGATAGTTCATTTGACATCCTAGCCCTGATGATTCAAGAATGTCCTGATTTCAAGACACTCGATCCATCTGACATACTTGAGAGGCTCAACAAACATGAGTTTCAGCTTTCTGAAAAAAGAGATATCTACGGTCCAAACTATGGGCGAACTCGTGCCTTGAAGGCAAAAACTGTTTCCTCATCTGAAGAAGAATCTGACAGCAGTTCTGATGATCCTGAAGACATTGGAAGGGAACTTGCAATGCTAGTGAAGAAGTTCCAAAAATTCACCAAGAAGAAAGGCTTCAGAAGATCTTCACGATCAAGCTCAAGGAATGATGAAGCTTCTGCTCATGGCTACAAGAAGAAAACATGTCACAAGTGCAAGAAAACTGGACACTTCATCTCTGAGTGTCCACAATGGGACAATGAGAACAGAAGGAAGAAGAAGAGCAAGGAATATGATTCTGACAATAAAAAGAAGAAGAAATACTCAAAGTCTTCTTCCAAGTCTTCCTCAAAGTCTTCATCACACAAGAAGAGCTCATCTGGCAAGGCACGTGCGTTTGTTGGCAAGGAAATGGATTCAGAGGAGGAGTCCTCTTCTGAGGAGGCAGAGGTGGAGTCTGAGGAGGAGTCTGATTCTGGCATTGCGAGTCTGGCTACAGCATACGTCGCCAAGTCCATCTTCAACACTGAAGACAATGACTTCATCACCGACACCAATGCAAGTGACAAGAACGACTCCACTCCTACCTACTGCTTCATGGCACGCGGTGCCAAGGTAAACACACGCACTACTCGCTGTCAAACATCTAGTGACGATGACTTTGACTGTGATTCAAAACCCAGCTACAAAACACTTGCTAAAATTGCAACTGAACAACAGAAGGCTATGGAGCATATTCAAAAACTATTAGACAGAAGCGATGATCTGTTGGGTGCTGAAATGACTCGTTCTGAATCCTTAATTGAAGACATAAAAAATCTTCACGTTAAGTATCAGGAACTTGAAGATCATCTTGATACTCTCTCAACAACTCATGAGAAGCTTTCCTATGATTATCTTCAAAGAAAGCAAGAACTTGAGAAATTGAGAGCGGCTCATGAAGATCTTCAAAAGGAAAACGAGTCACTTCGCGCCAAACAGATCAGTTCCGCTCAGGAAGGATTTGAACCACCATGTCTTAAATGCATTGAGCGTGATAATGCTACTTCTGTTGCTGAATGTTCCACTGCTACTGCTATTCCAATATCTTCAACTGTTGATGTGGTAACTAACCCCTCAGCTGAGGATACCACTGCTATTGCTGATGAGAATGCTAGGTTGAAGACATTGCTTGAAACAGGGATGTACAAAAGTCTTAAAGGACATCAGACATTATGTGATGTCCTCAAGAAGCAGATTCTGAACCGAAACCCTAGGAAAGAGGGTGTTGGGTTCGTGAGGAAAATAAATGCAGATGGCTCTTACTGGAAACCTGAGCAGTACCCCAAAACCACATGGGTTGCTGCAAAGGAACTTTCAGCAGATCCATCCAATTTATCTGGCTTCACTTGTGCTAACCCCATCATCATTGATGAATCCTTTGATGCAAACTATAAACTGTTTAAGAATCAGAACGGTGAAGTGTTTGCCAGGTACATTGGTACTAACTGCAGGAATGGACCGCCAGTGAAGAAGATCTGGGTTCCGAAAAAATGTCTGGAAAATCTTCCTGTGAATGTCTTCATGACACCTCACTTGAAGAAGACAAACCTCAGACCAAAGGCTTCATATGGTCCAAAGGCTTCATACAAACAGAGGACTCACCTGAGTCACACTAATGCAAATGTTTTGCAGGGAAACCATACTCAAGCATATGAATATGAGAGCAGTTCTTCGAATCGTCATGTTCATATGACCAAAAATTATTCTGCCTATTCCTATGAGTACTATTGTCCACCTGCTAGACTGTTTGCTAAGGCTTCAAAGCCAAAATTCTCAGATGCTGCACTTAGACTTATTGCTTCTAAGCCACCCTTGAAGATGTGGGTGGTTAAGAAAGCTTAACTCTCTCTTGCAGGGAAAGGTCTCCAGCAGAAAAACAAAATCTTCTGATGCTATTGCTGGGGACCTTAAAAATCTTGTAGGGCGCAAGATAAAATGCCCGAATGGCATCATTATGTACTCCATTCCTTAATCGCATGCTACTCTCCCTATTAGTCCTAATCTGGATCTAAGTTTTCATAACCCACTGGTTCGTCAAATGTTTATGCTTCACAATTCTCTTCGTGAAGCCTATCCCCCTAACTGCACTGTAGGGTACGACACCAGCGACTTCAAAGTCTTCAGAATGGATTATTGACAGTGGGTGTACAAATCACATGACTGGCAAAAGAAGCCTTCTTATGGACTCAACATTATGTCCATCCGACAAGAGCCACATCACATTTGCTGACACTGGTAAAAGTAAGGTATTGGGTCTAGGTAGAGTTGCAATATCAAAGGATCAACACATGGATAAAGTCATGCTTGTTGAATCCCTTGGCTTCAACTTAATGTCTGTCTCAATGCTTTGCGATTTGAATATGATCGTAATGTTTGGAAAATATCGTTGCCTGGTACTAATGGAATCTGACAAGTCTCTAGTGTTTGAAGGGTATCGGAAAGGTGATTTGTACGTGGTAGATTTCTCAGCAGGACCACAACTTGCAGTATGTCTTCTTGCAAAAGCTTCAGAATGCTGGCTTTGGCATCGGAGGCTTGGGCATGCTGGCATGAGGAACCTCCACACCCTTGCGAAGAAGAAGCATGCCATAGGCATCGAGGGCGTCAAGTTCAAGAAATATCACTTATGCGGTGCCTGTGAAGCAGGGAAGATGACAAGGGCAAAACATCCTTCGAAGACAATCATGACTACTACACAACCCTTCGAACTACTCCACATGGATCTTTTTGGTCCCACTCACTACTCAACCTTTACTACTTCTGCTTGCCTCTATGGCTTCGTGATTGTTGATGATTACTCTAGATATACTTGGGTGCACATAATCCTTTACAAGACTGAAGTGCAGGATGTCTTCAGACGCTTCGCCAATCGAGCTATGAACAATTTTGGCGCCAAGATAAAGCACATCAGAAGTGACAATGGCACTGAATTCAAGAACACTGGCCTTGATACATATCTTGATACCTTGGGCATCACACATGAATTCTCAGCACCGTACACGCCACAGCAGAATGGCGTCGTCGAACGCAAGAACAGAACACTCATTGAGATGGCCAGAACGATGCTAGATGAATACAAGACTCCAAGAAAATTCTGGACTAAAGCCATTGACACTGCATGCCATAAAATCAATCGTATTTATCTTCACAAGCTTCTAAACAAGACATCTTATGAACTCCTAACTGGCAAGAAGCCAAATGTCAGTTACTTCAGAGTATTTGGCTCAAGGTGCTGGATCAAGGACCCACATCACACTTCAAAATTTGCACCTAAAGCACATGAGGGCTTTATGCTTGGATATGGAAAGGACTCGCACTCCTACAGAGTCTTCAATCTCTTTCATTACAAAGTGGTTGAAACAGTGGATGTGCGGTTCGATGAGACAAATGGCTCACAAAGAGAGCAACTGCCAAATGTGCTAGATGAAGTTCCAGCTAGTGAATCAATCAAGCTTATGGGAACTGGAGAGATTATACCTTCTGAGGCTCATCCTGAAGAAGAACTTATCATCTCAGCACCTGATCAACATGAAGACAATGCTCAGCCTGAAGACATTCCTCCCAACAACAACACAGATAAGCAAGAGCAAAGTCTTCGCCCTATACATCCTCGTGTTGCAAATGAAGTGCAGATTGACAGAATAATTGACAGCATCAATGCACCTGGTCCACTCACTCGTTCAAGGGCAACTCAGCTAGCAAATTTCTGTGGGCACTTCGCATTCGTATCAATATCAGAACCCAAGAAAGTTGAAGAAGCCTTCATGGAACCTGAATGGATTCAAGCTATGCAAGAAGAGCTTCAACAATTTGAGCTGAATAATGTATGGGAACTAGTTAAGCGTCCTGATCCACGGAAGCACAACATAATAGGCACCAAATGGATATACCGCAAAAAGCAAGATGAGCATGGTCAAGTTGTCAGAAACAAAGCTCGTCTCGTTGCTCAAGGATATACTCAAGTGGAGGGCATTGACTTCGATAAAACATTTGCTCCTGTGGCAAGGCTTGAAGCTATACGCATACTGCTGGCCTATGCAAATCATCATAACATACTTCTATATCAAATGGATGTGAAAAGTGCCTCTCTAAATGGCAATATTGAAGAAGAAGTGTATGTTGCACAGCCACCTGGCTTTGAAAATCCAAAACATCCTGACATGGTATACAAGCTCGACAAGGCACTGTATGGCCTCAAACAAGCCCCTAGGGCCTGGTATGACACACTCAAATACTTCCTGAAGAGCAAAGGCTTCATACCTAGTTCCCTGGATCCCACTCTTTTCACAAAGACATATGATGGTGAACTGTTTGTGTGCCAAATATATGTGGATGACATTATCTTCGGCTGCACCAATCAGAAGTACAATGAAGAGTTTGGATATATGATGCAAGAGCAATATCAGATGTCCATGATGGGGGAACTGAAGTTCTTCCTTGGTCTTCAAATACGACAACAACGCAATGGCATCTTCATATCTCAAGAGAAGTATCTCAAAGATTGCCAGAAGAAGTTCGGTATGCAAGACTACAAAGGCTTCACAACACCAATGCCAGCCAAACATCATCTAGGTCCTGACGACAATGGTAAAGAGTTCGATCAAAAGGTATACCGCTCCATGATTGGGTCTTTGCTTTATTTATGTGCATCTAGGCCAGATATTATGCTTAGTGTTTGCATGTGTGCTCGATTTCAAGCGGCACCAAAGGAGTCGCATCACTTAGCTGTGAAGCGAATTCTTTGATATTTGGCTCACACCCCAACTCTAGGATTATGGTATCCAAAGGGCTCAGAGTTTGATTTGGTTGGATTTTCGGATGCTGATTATGCTGGTGACAAGGTTGATCGCAAGTCTACATCAGGCACATGTCACTTTCTGGGACGATCACTTGTATGTTGGTCTTCAAAGAAGCAGAACTGTGTATCTCTCTCCACTGCTGAATCTGAATACATTGCTGCTGGATCTTGCTGCGCTCAGCTTCTGTGGATGAAGCAAACACTCAAGGACTATGGCATTCATCTGAAGCAAGTGCCACTTTACTACGACAACAAAAGCGCCATCAAGATCGCCAACAACCCAGTTCAGCACTCGAAGACAAAGCACATTGAAATTCGTCATCACTTTCTCAGAGATCATGTTGTGAAGGAAGACATTGATATCATACACGTCAATACTGAAGAGCAATTGGCGGATATCTTCACCAAGCCCTTGGATGAGAAGAGATTTTGCAAGTTACGGTGTGAGCTAAATATCTTGGAATCCTCAAATGTCCTGTGATCAGGCACACATCCTAACACTTATGCATATTGATGACTTAGATGTGCAACACACAAAGTAAAGTATATCTTCATTCAATGAAGACATACATTCTAAGTGTGAATACATTAATGTGGAATTTGACCTCGGAGCACCATGATAATTGTGCGCCGTGTCTGGGTCTAATACTTCATATACGGTGGGTAACGCCACCACCAAATGTTCTATTTTGAAGTGTTTCACTCATGGCGTTACCTTGCAGTATCTTCACATTTGGTTGTCGTCACTTTTGGTTTGGCTTCGAACATGTTTTCATGATTATCTTCACTACGTTGCTTGTATAGATATATATATATATGTGCTAGTGTTCTGTCCTCTACAGCACTCACTTATAGCTATGTCTTCTTGGTTGAATCTTTTGAACTAAGTGAATGTGATCGGACCCTAATCTCTCTATGCTTTCTATCTCAAATTCTATCTCTCCAAGTCATATGCATTCTATTGAAACTGTCGAATGTCTTCACTGTGTCCTTGTCAGCTGAAGATATAGAGACAACCATAAAGTCCGTTTTTAATGCTCATTCCTCCACATAAAATCCGGAGAAGCAGGAACGACCGCCCGACAATTTAGGCATGCATGGGACGTGGAACAAACCCCAAACTTCCGCTAACTGGCCACGCGTTCCTCAAATGCGAACCGCCAGGGGCACTTGTGTAATAGCACAGTGCCACCCCTGAGCCTATAAATTCACACTTACCGCAGTCATTATCTCCTTCTTCCACCCTCGCAAGAACCCTAGCGCCACCGCTAGCACTCGACGACGCCTGAGACGAAGCGCTTCGCTGCCGCAACCTCTCCAACGCCGTCCTCACGCCGACCGCGGACATCGTCCTCTCCGCCGTCGCCGTAGGTGTTTTCCGTCGCCAAGTTAGGGCACGGAGGACTGAACTGCTCGGCATCAACTCCCTTCCGTCTAGCAGTTCCAGTGTGGTAAATAAAACTTCTTTTTACAGCCTCTTTTGATCTCATGGTTCTGTCACTTTCTACCATAAGAAGTTCATGGCGTTACCTTGCAATGTCTTCACATTTGGTTTGGCTTCAATCTCAACACATCTTCATGATTATCTTCACTATGTTGATATGTATATATATATATATATATTAGTGTTCTGTCCTCTACAGCATTCACTTATAGCTATGTCTTCATTGTTGAATCTTTTGAACTAAGTGAATGTGATCGGACCCTAATCTCTCTATGCTTTCTATCTCAAATTCTATCTCTCCAAGTCATATGCATTCTATTGAAACTGTCGAATGTCTTCACTGTGTCCTTGTCAGCTGAAGATATAGAGACAACCATAAAGTCCGTTTTTAATGCTCATTCCTCCACATAAAATCCGGAGAAGCAGGAACGACCGCCCGACAATTTAGGCATGCGTGGGACGTGGAACAAACCCCAAACTTCCGCTAACTGGCCACGCGTTCCTCAAATGCGAACCGCCAGGGGCACCTGTGTAATAGCACAGTGCCGCCCCTGAGCCTATAAATTCACACTTACCGCAGTCAATCCAGAAGAGAGCTATGGGCAGTGCAAGACCCGAATCCAATGGATTCGACGCTATTGGGTAGAACAGTGGTTCAAATACCGCTTCGTCACTCAGGAGTATGCTGAAAAGAGTGCCATCAAGAAGCCATGGGGGGACATCTTATACAAGAATCTCGTACCCAAGACGAGAGATGAAGCCATTGCTCAAGACTTCTACCCATGCATGGTCCGAGGACCACAACCTGATGATGCGCATCCGTCGTCACTCCTCTGGTGTCGTGACGACAATCTCTTCAAGCGCAACCTCTAGTTTGCTCAACAATCAGCGAAGCTGAACAAGAAGAAATTTGGGTTAGAAACCCTGGTCCCTCCGCACCAAGGGCAGATGGCACACGCGACGCGGAACCCAATGTCATCGGTCTGTTTGCCAATCTTGAGGGCCTGATCACTCACATCTTAGTCCAAGGGACTGCCGTAAATGACCCTCCAGCTGACTCTGAGTCTGATGAAGCTCCTGTGCCGAAGCCAAAGCAGACGAAGAAACCAAAAGCTTCAAAACCGGCCCCTGCCTCAAAAATCTCAAGGGCGAAGCCATTGAAAACTGCACCTCCTGAAGTCAGTGTGCAGTCTAAAGACGTATCCCGCGTCTCCAAGCCCCAGAAGGAAAAGGAGCCTCAACAACACACCAGCAAAGAGCTCACTGCTGCTGCCATTCTGCGCAGCGAAGCCATTGATCTATCAAGCGATGAAGATCTTGGAGATGACGCTCTTGAGCAGCTCATCAAAAGCAAGGAAGAAGCAAAAATCTTCAACAACCTACCTCTCTTTGATGTTGCCATCATCCACAACTTCATCGATGAATGGTTTGCCTCTCCAGACATAAGCTTCGATGATCTGCAGCTGCCAGTTGGCCTCAGTGTCGCCTTCCAAGGCGCAATTGCTTCAGAACTGGCCATTGCTCAGCGCATTGTTGAGCTGAAGCAGAAGATTGATCACGAAAAGGCTCGGTTCAAGAAGCACATGGCCAGCCTCAGCATGCAGGAAGTGAGGAGCTTCAAAATCATGCTGCATGACCTCAAAGAAAAGTTTCTAAAGAAGCATGCTGAAGCTCAGGGCTCGCGTGAAATGATGAAGTCTTTGGCAGAAAAATGTGTTCAAGCCTACAACGAGGCTGAAAAGCGCAAGGCACTTGGGCGTCCTGGCATCGACCCCAAGATGGCCGCAAAGAAGAAGAAGGAGCCTACTGTGAATGAACCAGAGGCACCTAGGCAAGAAGCGGTTCAAACTGTCTTCCCCACTGCAACGACTGGCTCAAAGCCAAAGAGCCGGTCAACAGCTTCAGAGCTAAAGAAGACAAGAACTGCAGAGGCTGAAGCTAGAAAAAGGAAGAGCTCTGAAGCCTCTCCTACTGCCCCAGCAAAAAGAAACGCAAGATCAAGAAATCTCGGGCTGCTCCCACAGAGCCCTTGATAGTTGAACCTCTCTCTGTCCTTCACCCCAATACAGAAAGAAGACTGACAGTTCATGAGCCTGCTCTCACAGAGGCTCCTGAAGCTGAAGATATTTCAGCAGCCGACCCCATCGCTGCTGAAGACATTGGTCATCAAGACAATGTACAAGATGATGCAGCCCTTCCTCAGCTTGAAACAAGCGAACTCATCAATATTGGTCGTCCTCTGACGCTAATGGCACAAGATGAGTCATGGGCGGATCGCCCTCAGGAGGAAGAAGAATTTGAGGTCCATCCCACTCTGACCCCACAAGCGTCGTCTGCGTTCCGTAGGCTTCGCAAAGGTCCACGGCCTCAAGTTCATACTGCAGAAATTCCGGCTGCATCAGCCGAAGACAATGAAGAAGCTCCACCAGAACCCACTTCCCCGCTCCATCAAGATGCAGTTCTCCAGGAGAACGTGCCTGAGGTTGTCCCTCCAACTACACAAGCGGAGGAAGACAATGTTGCGGCTGCCACCACAAACACTGAAGCCAATGTGGAGCCCGCCCCACCAAATGCTTCAACGGACAGCGAAGCTACCGAGCCAGACACTTCTATTCCTGAGTCTGCTGCAGGTCCTCAATTCGATTATCATATTGAGCACAGGCCTCATGTTCAAAAGCCAGTCCCAAGGCTGCCAAGGTTCTCAGGTCCTGCATCAGCACCTGGTTCCTTTGACATCAACAGCTTCAAGGCAGACAATACATTTTTCAATAGCTCCAAGAACCCCTATTCAAGGGAAAGGATTGTATCAGACAGGTTCTGGAGCTATTCTCAGCGCAGCTATTATTCATGCATCTTATACAACCAAGGCCGCATCTTTCCGCACAAGCGCCTTGAGGTTGAAGCCATTGCTGGTCTTCCATGTCTTGAGGAAGCTTTGGATTGCTTCAAGCAAGTGGGTCTGCTGCCATTTGTGTCTGATGAAGAGCACTGGAATGAAGAGCTTCTGCTTCAGTTCTATGCCACCCTTCATATCAAAGGATACAACAGAGATCTGAAGACTTGGATCCTGGAGTGGATGACCGGCAATGTCCATCATGAAGCCAATGCATTTGATATCATTGAGCTCACCGGCCTGCCCACTCCTGGCGAATTCTTCGAGGAAGGTTGTCAATTACATTCTGAAGCTATTGAAAGCATTTTCCAGAGACCTGAACCAAATATGAGTCAGATGCTCTCAATGATGAAGCCATTGCCTCAGGATGCACCCTATCCAACTGAGTTCTTCGTTGAAGACCTAGAGTACCTGCCCAGGACCATATATCACATCATCCGGCGGACTCTCTGGCCCATTAAGGGACACTCACCACATGCCAAGATCGAGGGTGCAATGAAGACTCTCATATTCTATATCCTGCATGGCAAATGCTTCAACGCACAGGATCTTTTCATATGCCAACTTGCAGCATCAGGCTCAGAATTATTTGGTTTGAAGTTCTATGCTCCTTGGGTGATGAGGCTAATCAAACTGCACTCTGCGATCTCGTATCAGCCCTCTGCCCGAAACCATCGGATCTTCTTGCCAGATGTGGATACCTCTGCTGAAGCAATATACCCTGAGCCTGACAAGCAACCAATAAGTCTTCAGAATGCAGAACACCAGAGCTTCACGCAAAATGTTGAAGGTGTTGAAGCCATATCCAGAGTATATCCGTTGGCTGGCACTACACGTGCACCAGCATCTACTGAAGCCACAGACAGCACAAATGCTCCAAGACCCAAGAAGCGTGCTCGTGTCCTCACTGACTGAGAGCTTCTTGTGGCCCTTCACCAAAATCAAGATAGGCATCACGACTGACTAAAATGTCAGATGAAGAGCCTCTTGGTGGATGTCAATCGTCTTCGAAACCTTGCCACCAAGAATGCCTTCGTTACACACGAAACCTGCCGTCGTACATGGAAAGGGCTCTCAATGATGTGTACTGAAGCTGAACTTGAAGAGGATGGCTTCACAGAGCGCTTCAAGTTTGACACCACACCTCCTAGAAGGGCTGTGATGCGCAACACACCATCACTTGAAGACTCTGAGTTTTCTTCATCTGCTGCCACAGTTACTGCAAGGATCATTGATGAAGACGACGATGCTACTTCACCACCACCTGCTTCAGCACCTCCAAGCTCTGCACTGCCAAACAACTCCACCGACCCTGCTGCACCTGGGAACGCGTAGAAAACTCTATATCTTCAAACCTTTTTGGTCATTACTAACAAAAGGGGGAGAAGCATATGATGTTTTATAGTCTTCAAGCGGGTCAATATGGGCGGGTGCCTTATGTTTCATTATATTTTGCTTCGTGTTTACAACTCTCAAACACTAAAACTCGATAGTCGTCTGCTACTTGTTTGCCACTCTGTTTGCAAAGATAATTTCCGCATGTGCGACGATAATTCCGCACTTATCTCATTCTGCAGACGTCCATTTTCCATTATGCATGTCATTATCTTCATATACTTTCACATGCATAGTGGATTGTCATCATAAGCTTAAGAGGATCTCCACAAGTACAACCTGCCATGTGCATTTGCATTCCAAAAGCAAATTAACTTATATGCACATCTTCAGGGGGAGCCTCTGCAACTTATGAAGACAATTCACTATCCTTTACAAACTTCACACATTATATTCCCTGTTGAAAACTTCAACTAGTTTGTCATCAATCACCAAAAAGGGGGAGATTGTAAGTGCATCTAGTGCCACCCCTAGTTGGTTTTGGAGCATTGACGACAAACCTAGTTGAGGGACTAATGTGTTTGTGAGAATTGCAGGAAAACACAGGTAGAAGTCCCTCATTGATTCGGTTTTACTACCAGAGATGACCCCTAAAAATGTATGAAGACATTGAAGACAAAGGTGGTTTATGAAGATATTCACATTGAAGACTATGACAAAAGAAGACACGTTATGAAGCCTATGGAGCTCGAAGACATAGATCTTTCGTAGTTCTTTTTCTTTTGTGTTGTGTCATAGGAACCACCGTACTGTTAAGTGGGGTCCAGGAGAACCAGTCAGAATGACTGAAGTGATGCCTAAATCAAAAACCTATGTATTCGAACGAAGACAATGAGAGCGAATCTTGTCCAGAGCCGGACAAGTCAGCTTTGCTTGTAGCCCAAGTAAAGTTGCCATGAGAGTTCGAAATCTGACCGTTGAGACACGTGTCAGTTCCTTAGTGACCCAGGGTCATTTCGGACAAATCAGGTCGGGTTGCCAAGTGGCTAGAAATAGTCCACCCCCTACAACCATAGATGGTTGGCTGCTCAGATTTTAGTGCACGGCTTTTGTCGTTTGAGAGCAACCCACCTCGAAGCCTTTGAGAGAAAATTCCTAGTGAGGAGAAAAGCCCTAACCACCCAGAGCCAGAGCAAATTGGGCATCACTTGAGTCTTCTTGTCTGTGTGATCTGAAGACTTATTACACTTGAGGACTGTGAATCCTCCAGACGGTTAGGCGTCGCATTCAGAGCATCCAAGAGACATTGTGGATTGCCAGTGAACGAAGTTTGTGAAGGTTTGGGAGTCTACCTTGAAGACTTACCAGAGTGATTGGGCGAGGACTAAGTGACCTTAGCTCAAGGAGAATACGGTGAGAACTTGGTGTCCTGGACTGTGTGTTCAGGACTGGGTGTCCGGGACTGTGTGTCCTAAGGTTTAAATACCTACCCGCTCCAACCAGACGTACAGTTGTCACAGCAACTGGAACTGGTCCAACATATCATTGTCTTCAACGAGTCACTGGTTTCATCTTCACTTCCTTTTCTTACTGTTACACATTGTGAAGCCATTGCATGCTTGCTTTATCTCTTGTCTTCACAACGTGTATGTTTGAACTGTTTGGCTTCATAACTTCTTCCTACCTGATCCTTATTACACTACAGTTGTTTGTCATTGTACTTTCACTCCATTAAATACATGACCATGGCTGTCCTAGTGTAATCTAACTTCCGCTGCATAGTAAAAGGCATAATCTTCGCTGTTTGTCTTCATAACTCACACGTTTTGAAGACTTTCATAAAAATCGCCTATTCACCCCCCCCCCTCTAGTCGATATAACGCACTTTCAAATGTCACTAAGGGACTTTTGTTAAGCTCTTTGAGTAGCTCCATGCCATGGTTTACTTTGCCATGTTCAGATCCTATAGCTTATAGTTTTGTTGCTCCGAAGAGCGCTACCTGATCTGAAATTCCAGACAAGTGTTAATTTCACTAAGTCTGAAATATGTTTGTCATATGCATTTTTGCCATGCTTGTTTGAACCTGTTAATGGATGATTTGGCCGTAGCTCAGTGCTAGCTTTTGTTAAGAATCTTGTATGCATCCCTGCCATGTATTTTGCTGTCATGTTTGGGTGCTGTAGCATGTTCATCTCATTGCATTTAGGTGCCTACTTGCTGTAAATCGCAGACCGGTGTCATTTTTGAATCGCTTGCCATTTCCAAACCGTAACTCCGATTCCGGCGTTCTTTATATCGTTTTCAAGCGATTTCGTCTCATCTTTCCAGTGGCACACTTGGAATTCCAAGTTGAGGCCAGGTTCATGTATTTCTTGTCATATCTTGCATTCTGCATCCCGCATCACATCCCGCATAGCATAACATCTTTGCACCGTATTGTTTGAGTTTGCACGTGGTTTATTGTATCCTTGTTGCTTGTTTGTCTTGTTTGGGTAGAGCCGGGAGACGAGTTCACTAACGAGGAGCCCGTTGAGTTTGCTTTTGAGGATCCCGTCAACTCTGACAACTGTGCAGGCAAGATGATCATACCCTCGAAATCACTACTATCTTTGCTATGCTAGTTTGCTCGCTCTTTTGCTATGCCATTGCTACGATGCCTACCACTTGCTTGCAAGCCTCCCAAATTGCCATGTCAAACCTCTAACCCACCATTGTCCTAGCAAACAGTTGATTGGCTATGTTACCGCTTTGCTCAGCCCCTCTTATAGCGTTGCTAGTTGCAGGTGAAGATTGGAGGCCGTTCCTTGTTGGAACATTTATTTATTTGTTGGGATATCATTATATTGCTATGTTATCTTAATGCATCTATATACTTGGTAAAGGGTGGAAGGCTCGGCCTCTCGCCTAGTGTTTTGTTCCACTCTTGCCGCCCTAGTTTCCGTCATATCGGTGTTATGTTCCCGGATTTTGCGTTCCTTACGCGGTTGGGTTATAATGGGAACCCCTTGATAGTTCGCCTTGATTAAAGATTTTCCAGCTATGCGCAACATTGGTTTTACCATTTGCCACATAGCCTTTTCTTTCCCTTGGGTTCTGCAGACTCAAGGGTCATCATTATTTTAACCCCCCCCCCCCCGGGCCAGTGCTCCTCTGAGTGTTGGTCCAAACTGTCAGCCGCCGGTGGCTACCAGGGGAAACTCTGGGCTGGCCTACCGGAAGTTTGGACAATCTGAGTGTGCCCTGAGAAAGAGATATGTGCAGCTCCTATCGGGATTTGTCGGCACATTCGGGCGGTGTTGCTGGTCTTGTTTTAACCTGTCGAAGTGTCTTGAATTACCGAGATACCGAATCTGATCGGAACGTCTTGGGAGGAGGTCTATTCCTTCGTTGACCGTGAGAGCTTGTCATGGGCTAAGTTGGGACTCCCCTGCAGGGATTTGAACTTTCGAAAGATGTGCCCACGGTTATGGGCAGATGGGAATTTGTTAATGTCCGGTTATAGATAACTTGAACCTTAACTTAATTAAAATGAATCAACCGAGTGTGTTACCGTGATGGCCTCTTCTCGGCGGAGTCCGGGAAGTGGACACGGTGTTGGAGTAATGTTTGCGCAGGTGGTTCTCTAGTTTCTCGCTCACGCTTTGCCTCCTCTTCTCGCTCTCTCTTTTGCGAATAAGTTAGCCACCATACTTGCTAGTCGCTTGCTGCAACTCCACATATATTTTTACCTTGTCATACCTATAAGCTTAAATATTCCTGATCACGAGGGTACGAGATTGCTGAGTCCCTGTGGCTCACAGATTACTATTACACCAGATGCAGGGCCAGATGATTCTGCTCCAGGAGACGCGTATGAGCTCAAGTGGGAGTTCGACAAAGACTCTCAGCGTTACTATGTTTCCTTTCCCAATGATCAATAGTGGTGCCCAGTTGGGGGTGATTGGGACCGTGTCGCATGTTGGGTTCTCTTTTATTTTGGTGCCGTAGTCGGGCCATGAGTGTTTGGTTGATGTAATGTTATTTATGTACTTGATTGACGTGGCGAGTGTAAGCCAACTATGTTATCTCCCCTTTATTATTTACATTACATGGGATGTTGTGAAGATTGCCTAACTTGCGACATATGCCTTCAATGCGATTATGTCTCTAAGTCGTGCCTCGACACGTGGGAGCTATAGTCGCATCGAGGGTGTTACAAAGTGGGACCCGTTGAATTATTTATTTGCTCGTGACAGCTTTTAATTAGGTTCCACTGTAATTTAACTTTTTTCTTAAGTTATTAATTGAGCTCAGTGACTTCAAAAGGTTGTACAGAAGCCTTGTTTGGGCCTTTCTGGCGTCGCTGAATGTGGGCTGAGTAACCATGTTAGGTTGTACTGTACAACACAGGCTTTTTTTCAACATCAGTAATGCAACTGGGCCGATAGTTGTACACAATATCCGGGTCAACTTGTTATTCTCCGCCCCGCTGGGCTGCAAACTTTCCTAGGATGTATGCATTAGGCTTAACAAGAAAATAGACTTTAAGAAATAATAAATGGGATGTAATTATAATAACTGGACAGTTACTATGCACCAAACATGTAATTAGTTTGAAAAATATATTATTTGGGGAATTTGAAATTTTTAATTTCATTACTTGTTGCGCGCGCAATACTTCGTTGGATTTTAACGTAATACAACTTTATTTTGAAATTATATTTAACCTGACTAGAAATTTTGGATAAAAATATTTCGGATCCATCGAAATGTGGGAATTTTTTTTTAATTCTGTTTTGAGCGGTTGTTTGAAATTATTAATCGTTCTCCTAGCTAGAAGTTGGGCTGTACTTTTAACAAACTGTAAATGGGCTGTAGTAAATTCCATTAGAATTAAAAAATGGGTTGTACATTATTACAAATCACAAATGGGCTATATGTTCTCTGCCAAATCCGAGCTGTGGGCCTACTAAGTTGACACGTACCAAGGGCTTTGTCAACTTAGTCAATATAAATGATTCTAACTGCAGTGATCGTACGATGTCCATCCAACGGCCGTAGTGCTTCTTCAACCTCTGGTCTTCTTGCTCCAGCCGCCCAAAGCAGCGTCGATCGTGTCGCGTGCTCCTGCCTCCCATGGCCGGCTGTGATGCCGCGGAGGCCTCACTGCCCCGTACTACTCCCACCGCTGGCCATGCCATCCCTCTACTCACCCACACCCCCTGTTATTCTGCGGCGACGGCAGCCTCACACCGCAGCCAAACCAGTGAACCCTCGTACTACTCTCCGCGCGGGCTTCCACTGCTGCGTCTTCCCTGGCACATCATCCCCTTCCTAGGCCTCGCCATCGTCCAGACCACCGCCCTGGTGCTCTCGGCGCGGCGTGGTCAATGTGGTCAACGACCGGCTTCCATCGGAAGAGTATTGTACGTGGAGAGGCTGACAGCTGGGTCCAGGGGGCCGCAAGGAAGTGCCTTCTTATTACGCGCAAAATAATTATTCCTCCACCTGACAGCAGGGACCCACCGGATGGGCCACCTTATTTCGTGAAAAAACGTTTCCCCCCTGACTGCTGGGATCCACCGGACGGGCCAGCTATAACGCCCTCAATGCGGCTATATCTCCCACGTGTCGAAGCATGACTTAGAGGCATAACCGCATTGAAAGCAATGTCGCAAGTGAGGTAATCTTCACACAACCCATGTAATACATAAGGGAAAGAGATACATAGTTGGCTTACAATCGCCATGTCACACAATACATGAATATATCATTACATCAACCAGATACACACAAGGTCCGGCTACGGAACCAAAATAAAAGAAGACTACCCCAAAAGCTACACAGATCCCCGATCGTCCCAACTGGGCTCCACTACTGATCAACTGAAACGAAACAACACAATGAACGAGATCTTCATCGAGCTCCTCCTTGAGCTTGCTTGTGTCACCTGCACGGTATCATCGGCACCTGCAAGCTGGTTTTGGAAGTAATCTATGAGTCACGGGGACTCAGCAATCTCACACCCTCGCGATCAAGACTATTTAAGCTTATAGGTAGGGAAAAGGTATGAGGTGGAGCTGCAGCAAGCACTAGCATATATGTTGGCTAACTTACGCAAATGAGAGCGAGAAGAGAAGGCAAGGCACGGTCATGAACTAGAAGTGATCAAGAAGTGATCCTAGACTACTTACGTTCAAGCATAACTCCAACACCGTGTTCACTTCCCGGACTCCGCCGAGAAGAGACCATCACGGCTACACACGCGGTAGATGCATTTTAATTAAGTTTAGTTTCAGGTTTTCTACAACCAGACATTAACAAATCCCCATCTGCCCATAACCGCAGGCACGGCTTTCGAAAGTTCATAACCCTGCAGGGGTGTCCCAACTTAGCCCATCACAAGCTCTCACGGTCAAGAAGGATATTCCTTCTCCCAAGACAATCCGATCAGACTCAGTATCCCGGTTACAAGACATCTCGACAATGGTAAAACAAGTCTAGCAAGACCGCCCGATGCGCCGACATCCTGATAGGAGCTGCACATATCTCGTTCTCAGGGCAACACCGGATGAGCGCTTCGTACAACTAAAACCAGCCCTCAAGTTTCCCCGAGGTGGCGCTGCAAAGGACTCTAGTTCGGACCAACACTTAGACAAGCACTAGCCCGGGGGGTTAAAATAAAGATGAACGTCGGGATGCGCGACTCCCAAGGGAAAAAGGCTAGGTGGCGAATGGTAAAACCAAGGTTGGGCCTTGCTGGAGGAGTTTTATTCAAAGCAAACTGTCAAGGGGTTCCCATTATAACCCAACCGTGTAAGGAACACAAAATCAAGGAACATAACACCGGTATGACAGAAACTAGGGCGGCAAGAGTGGAACAAAACACCAGGCATAAGGCCGAGCCTTCCACCCTTTACCAAGTATATAGATGCATTAATTAAATAAGAGATATTGTGATATCCCAACAAATATCCATGTTCCAGCATGGAACAAACTCCAATCTTCACCTGCAACTAACAACGCTATAAGAGGGGCTGAGCAAAGCGGTAACATAGCCAAACAATGGTTTGCTAGGACAAGGTGAGTTAGAGGCTCATGGCAATATGGGAGGCATGATAAGCAAATGGTAGGTATCGTAGCATAGGCATAGCAATAGAGCGAGCATCTAGCAAGCAAAGATAGAAGTGATTTCGAGGGTATGGTCATCTTGCCTGAGATCCCGCAAGGAAGAAGAACGAGTCCATGAAGAAGCCAAATGGACGAAGTCGAACGAATCCTCACAACTCCGGAACGAAACCGAAGCTAACGCGAGAAGCAACCCAGAAAGAAGCAAACAACATAGTAAACAACCACCACATAAACATGGCATGATGCGCAACCAAGTATGATGCATGTCCGGTTTAATGAAGCATGGCATGGCAAAGTGCACAAGCAATCCTACAAATTAAGTGGAGCTCAATATGCAACTCCGTTGCATATTGACGGAACACCACGTGACTTATTTAGTTCGATCTTGTTTATGTACCCAACAATATTAAATGTTGTTAAACATGGCAAGAGGGTGAAGCAAATGAAAACTACCTATCTAGGAAAGTTTAAATAAGGCCGCAACAACAAAACAACAAGTCAGGAAACTCCTCATGTGCATATTTTAGGTTTGGTACTGATCTGCCCTAAACACAATTTTAGAGTTGTTAAACATAGCAAGAGGGTGAAGCAAATGAAAACTACCTATCTAGGCAAGTTTAAATGAGGCCGGAACAACAAAACAACAAGTCTGGAAACTCCTCATGTGCATATTTTAGGTTTGGTACTGATCTGCCCTAAACACAATTTTAGAGTTGTTAAACATGCAAAGAGACGCCACCGTGTTAAACTATGCATTTTTCTACCCCATTTACATATAAAGATTATTAAAACCGAGCTACGGTTATTTAGTTATGAATTAAAGCATTTTAGGATGGCATAGGAGCAAATTTAACCAAACATCATTTTAAACATTTTAAACATGGATGAAAGTGCCAAACTATGAAGCTACGCAAAATTCTAAGCAACTTTCATATTAAGTTTGTTTTAATCCGATGCACGGTTCAATAGTTATTAAATGCATGATGCTTGGGGGGTTTTCTACAAAACTGTTTTACTGGAAAATAGACAAATTCGCAGCAGGGAAAAAAGACACCTCGGGCCAAATCTGTTGGCCCAACAACAGGAAAAAACAGAGGGGCTTCGCGGGGTGGATGCGGCAGCGCTGGGCCGGCTAGATCTGGGAGCCCAGCTCGACCAGGAGAGGGTCAACGCGCAACGACCCGCGTACGGCTGCGGTCGTCTCGTCTCAGCCCGCACGAAGAAGAGGCACGGCGAGGCGGGACTTGAGCGCGGCGGCGAGGAGCTTGGCGGATGGCGGCGAGCGGCGCTGGGCATGCCTGCTTCGGTCGAAGATGGAGCGCCGGGATCGGTCGACGCGGCTTGGCATCACTCGTGCTCTGGCGAAGCAGGGGGAACGCAGGCGGGGCGCGGTCAACGCGAGATGCAGAGGAGGTCAGCCAGCAGATGGGAGCGAGGGGAAAACCCCGGATCCGACGAGGGAAAGGGCTGAGACTGGCCTGAACGGGTCGGGAAAGTGCCGAACTTGCCGAAGATGGTGGTGGAGCAAGGACAAGGCGGCACTGGAAGCTCGCATGGGCGTCCATGGCGCGGGACGCGGGGCGGCGAAGGAGCAAAAGGCTGACGAGGTCCCATACGGGCGGCTTCGTGGATCCATCGGGGACGAACGGGTGACGCGCGCATGGCTGGACGATGGCAAGGCATGCTCGGGGAAGGAGCACGGCTGGGGCGGGGCGCTCTTGCTTGGGAAGAGCTCCTGCGAGAGAGAGAGATGTGAGAGAGAGAGAGAGAAAGGAACCAGATGAAGGGGAGAAACCACGGGGAAGGAGAGGGGCGGCGCTTATCTGATCATCGCCGGCGGGGACGGCTGACTCCATTGACGGGCTTGAGAAGAAGCAGGGAAGGCGGGGCGCGATGGAGAAAAGGTGGAGGATGGAGGGGAGCGTGAGGGTGGAGCTGCTGCTGCCAGCGGCATCACTGATTGGATCGCTGGAGGTGAATCAGGAGGAGAGGTGGAGGCTGCCAGTTGGGTGGATGGGCAAAAACAAGGTGGATCTAGGAAGATCCCAAGGGGAATGGTGAGTGGGTGGCGGCGGCGAGGGACAAACCTCCTGAAACTTAGGGTTGGACCCCATGTATATATAGTAGGAGATTAGGGTAGGGGCTAATCCGTCCCTCCGATCGTAATCAGACAGTCGGGAAAATAGGCTAGGAGCCCAAATAAGAAAATGGAGACGTTTTGTAGATGTTTGGGGATGATCCGGACACAACGGTGGCGACAGTCCGGGTCGGGTTCGGGACAACTTTCGGACGCGCGCGCGAGGAGGGCGGCGGTCTGACGGGAGAGGTTAGGTTGGGCTTGGCGGTAGGCAGTGGACTGTGTAGACAGTCTCGAGCTGAGAGAAGAGAAGAGAGAGAGAGAGAGACCCGGCGACTGTTTCCGGAGACCGAAAACGTCCGACGTTTGACCGACTATAATGCCGCTATAGTTATCCGTTGGGGCATCAAACGAACTCCGAATGCGATGAAATTTGACAGGCGGTCTATCTACAATATAATAAGACCGCACGCCAACTCTCATCCCATTCCGAGAACATTTTCCAGCCACTTATAAAATAATATTCGGGCGTGCCGCGGGCGCGTGCGAGTGTGTCTGGGCTCAGAACGGACAACGGACGGAACTGGGGAAACCCGGACGGATGCAAGTTTGAAAACATGAGATGCAATGCACATGATGACATGGCAAGATGCAACACGCAAGCGAATGACATGGCAACAATAGCGAATAACTGGAAGACACCTGGCGCATCGGTCTCGGGGCGTTACACCAGCGTATTTCACGAAAAAAATGTTCCCCCCGCTGTCAGCTCGGACCCACCGGAAGTGCCTCCTTATTACGCACAAAAAAATGAATACTCCCCCTGCTAGCTGGGACCCACCATGGTGGGAGGCTGACTTGTGGGCCTACTAAGTTGACGGGGACGGGGGCCTTTGTCAACTTTAGTCAATATGAACGATTCGAGCTCCAGTGACCGTACGATGTCCATCCAACGGCCGTAGTGCTTCTTCAACCTCTGGTCTTCTTGCTCCAGCCGCCCAAAGCAGCGCCGGTCGTGCCGCATGCTCCTGCCTCCCGTGGCCGGTTGTGCTGCCGCGGAGGCCTCACCGCCCCCTACTATTCCCACCGCTGGCCAGGCCCTGCGGCGACGGCAGCCTCACACCGCAGCCGAACCAGTGAACCCTCGTACTCCTCTCCGCGCGGGCTTCCACTGCCGCGTCTTCCCCGGCTCCCCGTCGTCCCCTTCCTAGGGCTCGCCGTCGTCCACCGCCCCGGTGCTCTCGGCGCGGCATGGTCAACGTGGTCAAGGAACGACTTCCATCAGACATGGACTGTATGTGGAGAGGCTGACAGCTGGGTCCACGGCCGCAGCAAGGAAGTGCCTCCTTATTACACGGAAAATAATGATTCCTCCACCTGACAGCTGGGACCCACCGGACATGTGATACGTCTCCAACGTATCTATAATTTTTGATTGCTCCATGCTATATTATCTACTGTTTTGGACTATATTGTGCTTTATTTTCCACTTTTATATTATTTTTGGGACTAACCGATTAACCGGAGGCCCAGCCCAGAATTGTTGTTTTTTGCCTATTTCAGTGTTTCCGAGAAACAGAATATCAAACAGAGTCCAAACGGAATAAAACCTTCGGGAACGTGATTTTCTCAACGAACGTGATCCAGGAGACTTGGACCATACTCCAAGGAGTCAAAGAGGAGGTCACGAGGGTGGGGGCGCCCCCCCTAGGGCCCGCCGCACTGCCTCGTGGGCCCCTTGGTGCTCCACCGACGTACTCCTTCCTCCTATATATACATATGTACCCCCAAACGATCAGAACAGGAGCCAAAAACCTAATTCCACTGCCGCAACTTTCTGTATCCACGAGCCCATCTTGGGGCCTGTTCCGGAGCTCCGCCGGAAGAGGGCCGTCATCACGGAGGGCTTCTACATCATCCTAGCCCCTCCGATAAAGTGTGAGTAGTTTACCTCAGACCTTCGGATCCATAGTTAGTAGCTAGATGGCTTCTTCTCTCTCTTTGAATCTCAATACAAAGTTATCCCCCTCTCTTGTGGAGATCTATTCGATGTAATCTTCTTTTTGCGGTGTGTTTGTTGAGATCGATGAATTGTGGGTTTATGATCAAGTCTATCTATGAATAATATTTGAATCTTCTCTGAATTCTTTTATGTATGATTGGTTATCTTTGCAAGTCTCTTCGAATTATCCGTTTGGTTTGGCCAACTAGATTGGTAGTTCTTGCCATGGGAGAAGTGCTTAGCTTTGGTTCGATCTTGCGGTGTCCTTTCCCAGTGACAGAAGGGGCAGCAAGGCACGTATTGCATCGTTGCCATCGAGGATAACAAGATGGGGTTTATTTCATATTGCATGAATTTATCTCTCTACATCATGTCATCTTGCTTAAGGCGTTACTCTGTTTTTAACTTAATACTCTAGATGCATGCTGGATAGCGGTCGAAGTGGAGTAATAGTAGTAGATGCAGAATCGTTTCGGTCTACTTGTCACGGACATGATGCCTATATACATGATCATGCCTAGATATTCTCATAACTATGCTCAATTCTGTCAATTGCTCAACAGTAATTTGTTCACCCACCGTAGAATACTTATGCTCTTGAGAGAAGCCACTAGTGAAACCTATGGCCCCCGGGTCTATTCTCATCATATCAATCTCCATCACTTTAATCTTGCTTTGCCTTTTACTTTGCTTTTACTTTTTACTTTGCATCTTTATACCAAAAATACCAAAAATGTTATATCTATCAGATCTCACTCTCGTAAGTGACCATGAAGGGATTGACAACCCCTAATTGCGTTGGTTGCGAGTAGCTATCGTTTTGTGCAGGTACGAGGTACTTGAGCGTGGCCTCCTACTGGATTGATACCTTGGTTCTCAAAAACTGAGGGAACTACTTACGCTACTCTGCTGCATCATCCCTTCCTCTTCGGGGAAAACCAACGCAAGCTCAAGACGTAGCAAGAAGGATTTCTGGCGCTGTTGCCGGGGAGTCTACGCAAAAAGTCAACATACCAAGTACCCATCACAATCCCTATCTCTCGCATTACATTATTTGCCATTTGCCTCTCGTTTTCCTCTCCCCCACTTCACCCTTGCCGTTTTATTCGCCCTCTCTCTCTCTATCCTCCCTCTCTATTTTGCCTCTTTTGCCCGCTTGCCTCTTGTTTGCTTGTGTGCTAGTTTGCTTGTTTGTCGTGATGGCTCAACCAAGATTTGGTGATCTTCACCTTAAAAGGTTAGAGGAGATCGAAACCAACGTTAGGAAGTTTATGGTTTTGCAATTTGAGCATAATAATTTCTTTAGAAATGAGCTTAAGGAACAAAAAAGTTTTATGAGTTATATGAATAAAGAGCTTGATGATATGTCTAAAGAATTTGAGGGTATAAGATCCCAAATTGCTCGTCTAGAAAAAATGACTGCTGAAATTTCGGATATGCAAGCCACCTTAGTCAATAAGATGGCCGCTAAACCGAATTCCTATGAAAATCAAGATGAAGATCTAAAAGTTATTGATGTATCTCCTATTAAATCTTTGTTTTGCAATATGAATCTTGATGAAACTGAATATGATCTTCCTTTACCTAGAAGGCGTTCTAAAAATTCGGAGTATTTAGATCTTAATGATGAAATTGATGAAAGTGGGATTGAAAGAAATAAAAATCTAGATGTTGCTAAACCCACTATATTGGATTTCAAGGAATTTAATTATGAAAGTTGCTCTTTAATTGATTGTATTTCCTTGTTGCAATTCGTGCTAAATTCTCCACATGCTTATAGTCAAAATAAAGCCTTCACCGAACATATTGTTGATGCCTTGATGCAATCTTATGAAGAAAAACTTGAGTTGAAAGTTTCTATCCCTAGAAAACTCTATGATGAGTGGGAACCAACTATTAAAATTAAAATTAAAGATCATGAGTTTTATGCTTTGTGTGATTTGGGTGCTAGTGTCTCCACTATTCCCAAGACTTTGTGTGATTTGCTAGATTTCCGTAATTTTGATGATTGCTCTCTAAACTTGCATCTTGCGGATTCTACTATTAAGAAACCTATGGGAAGGATTAATGATGTTCTTATTGTTGCAAATAGGAGTTATGTGCCCGTATATTTCATTGTTCTTGATATAGATTGCAATCCTTCTTGCCCTATTATTCTTGGTAGACCTTTCCTTAGAACGGTTGGTGCGATTATTGATATGAAGAAAGGGAATATTAGATTTCAATTTCCATTAAAAAAGGGCATGGAACACTTTCCAAGAAAGAAAATAAAATTTCCAGATGAAACTATCATGAGAGTCACTTATGGATTGCCGACCAAAGATGGCAATACCTAGATGTATCCTCGCTTTTATGCCTAGCTAGGAGCGTTAAACGATAGCGCTTGTTGGGAGGCAACCCAATTTTATTTTTATTACTTGATTTTTGCTCCTGATTAGTAATAAATAAATTATTTAGCCTCTGTTTTGGTTGTGTTTTTTGTGTTTAATTAGCGTTTGTGCCAAGTAGAACCGTTGGGAAGACTTGGGGAAAGTCTTGTTGAACTTGCTGTAAAAAATAGAAACTTTAGCGCTCACGAGAACTGCTGTCATTTTTATTTGAAGAGTGATATTTAGTTAATTCTTTTTGAATATGATTAACAGATAAATTCCTCACGTCCAGCAATTTATTTTAGAATTTTTCGGGTTTGAGATGTTGCGCTAGCTACAGATTACTACAGACTGTTCTGTTTTTGACAGATTCTGTTTTCCGTGTGTTGTTTGCTTATTTTGATGAATCTATGGTTAGTAAAATAGTTTATAATCCATAGAGAAGTTGGAATACAATAGGTTTAACACCAATATAAATAAATAATGAGTTCATTACAGTACCTTGAAGTGGTCTTTTGTTTTCTTTCGCTAACGGAGCTCACGAGTTTTCTACTTTAAGTTTTGTGTTGTGAAGTTTTCAAGTTTTGGGTGAAATCTTTTGATGGATTATGGAACAAGGAGTGGCAAGAGCCTAAGCTTGGGGATGCCCATGTCACCCCCAAGATAATCCAAGGACACCAAAAATTCGAAGCTTGGGGATGCCCCGGAAGGCATCCCCTCTTTCGTCCACTTTCATCGTTATTTACTTGGAGCTATATTTTTATTCACCAACATGATATGTGTTTTGCTTGGAGCGTCTTGTATTATTTGTGTCTTTGTGTCTTAGTATGCCACAATCATCCTTGCTGTACACACCTTTTGAGAGAGCCATACATGAATTAAAATTTCATAGAATACTCTATGTGCTTCACTTATATCTTTTGAGCTAAGTAGTTTTGCTCCATGTGCTTCACTTATATCTTTTGAGTTATGTAATTTTGCTCTATGTGCTTCACTTATATCTTTTGAGCGTTATAATTTTGCTCTATGTGCTTCACTTAGATCTTTTAGAGCACGGTGGTGGATTTGTTTTAAAGAAACTATTAATCTCTCATGCTTCACTTAAATTATTTTGAGAGTCTTAATAGCATGGTAATTTGCTTAATAAAAATATGCTTGGTATTCAAGATATGTGAAACTTTCTTTTGAGTGTGTTGAATACTAAGAAAAGATTGAAGCATGATAATTGTTTTGAGATATGGAGGTGATAATATTAAAGTCATGCTAGTTGAGTAGTTGTGAATTTAAAGAATACTTGTGTTAAAGTTTGTGATTCACGTAGCATGCACGTATGGTGAACCGTTATGTGATGAAGTCGGAGCATGATTTATTTATTGATTGTCTTCCTTATGAGTGGCAGTCGGGGACGAGCGATGGTCTTTTCCTACCAATCTATCCCCCTAGGAGCATGCGCGTAATACTTTGCTTTGATAACTTCTAGATTTTTGCAATAAGTATATGAGTTCTTTATGACTAATGTTGAGTCCATGGATTATACGCACTCTCACCCTTCCACCTTTGCTAGCCTCTCTAATACCGCGCACTTTTCGCCGGAATCATACACCTACCATATACCTTCCTCAAAACAGCCACCATACCTACCTATTATGGCATTTCCATAGCCATTCCGAGATATATTGCCATGCAACTTTCCACCATCTAGTTCATCATGACACATTCATCATTGTCATATTGCTTAGCATGATCATGTAGTTGACATAGTATTTGTGGCAAATCCACCGTTCATAATTTCTTCATACTTGTCACTCTTGATTCATTGCATATCCCGGTACACCGACGGAGGCGTCCATATAGAGTCATACTTTGTTTTAGAATCGAGTTGTAATCATTGAGTTGTAAATAAATAAAAGTGTGATGATCATCATTTAATAGAGCATTGTCCCAAAAAAAGAGAGAAAGGCCAAAGAAAAAAAAGGCCCAAAAAAAGAGAAAATAAATAAAAAGGGGCAATGCTACTATCCTTTTACCACACTTGTGCTTCAAAGTAGCACCATGATCTTCATGTTTGTGCCATTTATCACTTTCTTATACTAGTGGGAATTTTACATTATAGAACTTGGCTTGTATATTCCAATGATGGGCTTCCTCAAATTGCCCTAGGTCTTCATGAGCAAGCGAGTTGGATGCACACCCACTTAGTTTCTTTAGTTGAGCTTTCATACATTTATAACTCTAGTGCATCCGTTGCATGGCAATCCCTACTCACTCACATTGATATCTATTGATGGGCATCTCCATAGCCCGTTGATACGCCTAGTTGATGTGAGACTATCTTCCCCTCCTTTTTGTCTTCTCCACAACCACCATTCTATTCCACCTATAGTGCTATATCCATGGCTCACACTCATGTATTGCATGAAGATTGAATTTTTTTTGAAAAAGTTAGAGTATGAAACAATTGCTTGGCTTGTCATCAGGGTTGTGCATGATTTAAATACTTTGTGTGGTGAATATAGAGCATAGAGGTGAATGCTACGTCTTGAGCTTGCGTTGGTTTTCCCTGAAGAGGAAGGGATGATGCAGCAGAGTAGTGTAAGTATTTCCCTCAGTTTTTGAGAACCAAGGTATCAATCCAGTAGGAGGCCACACTCAAGTCCCTCGTACCTGCACAAAACGATAGCTACTCTCAACCAACGCAATTAGGGGTTGTCAATTCCTTCACGGTCACTTACGAGAGTGAGATCTGATAGATATAATATTTTTGGTATTTTTGGTACAAAGATGCAAAGTAAAAAGTAAAGGCAAAGTAAAAAAGCAAAACAAGATTGAAGTGATGGAGATTGATATGATGAGAATAGACCCGGGGCCATAGGTTTCACTAGTGGGTTCTCTCAAGAGCATAAGTATTCTACGGTGGGTGAACAAATTACTGTTGAGCAATTGACAGAATTGAGCATAGTTATGAGAATATCTAGGCATGATCATGTATATAGGCATCACGTCCGTGACAAGTAGACCGAAATGATTCTGCATCTACTACTATTACTCCACTCATCGACCGCTATCCAGCATGCATCTAGAGTATTAAGTTAAAAACAGAGTAACGCCTTAAGCAAAATGACATGATGTAGAGAGATAAATTCATGCAATATGAAATAAACCCCATCTTGTTATCCTCGATGGCAACGATGCAATGCGTGCCTTGCTGCCCCTTCTGTCACTGGGAAAGGACACCGCAAGATCGAGCCCAAAGCTAAGCACTTCTCCCATGGCAAGAACTACCAATCTAGTTGGCCAAACCAAACGGATAATTCGAAGAGACTTGCAAAGATAACCAATCATACATAAAAGAATTCAGAGAAGATTCAAATATTATTCATAGATAGACTTGATCATAAACCCACAATTCATCGGTCTCAACAAACACACCGCAAAAAGAAGATTACATCGAATAGATCTCCACAAGAGAGGGGGAGAACTTTGTATTGGATTCAAAGAGAGAGAAGAAGCCATCTAGCTACTAACTATGGACCCGAAGGTCTGAGGTAAACTACTCACACTTCATCGGAGGGGCTAGGATGATGTAGAAGCCCTCCGTGATGACGGCCCTCTTCCGGCGGAGCTCCGGAACAGGCCCCAAGATGGGATCTCATGGATACTGAAAGTTGCAGCGGTGGAATTAAGTTTTTGGCTCCTGTTCTAATCGTTTGGGGGGTACATATGTATATATAGGAGGAAGGAGTACGTCGGTGGAGCATCGAGGGGCCCACGAGGCAGGGGGGCGCGCCCTAGGGGGGGGACGCCCCCCACCCTCGTGACCTCCTCTTTGACTCCTTGGAGTAGGGTCCAAGTCTCCTGGATCACGTTCGGTGAGAAAATCACGTTCCCGAAGGTTTTATTCCGTTTGGTCTCCTTTTGATATTCTGTTTCTTCCAAACACTAAAATAGGCAAAAAAAAACAACAATTCTGGGCTGGGCCTCCAGTTAATAGGTTAGTCCCAAAAATAATATAAAAGTGGAAAATAAATCCCAATATAGTCCAAAACAGTAGATAATATAGCATGGAGCAATCAAAAATTATAGATATGTTGGAGAGTCTGGCTATGCTCTATCTTCACCACACAAAATATTTAAATCATGCACAACCCCGATGACAAGCCAAGAAATTGTTTCATACTCTAACTTTTTCAATCTTCACGCAATACATGAGCGTGAGCCATGGATATAGCACTATAGGTGGAATAGAATGGTGGTTGTTGAGAAGACAAAAAGGAGAAGATAGTCTCACATCAACTAGGCGTATCAACGGGCTATGGAGATGCCCATCAATAGATATCAATGTGAGTGAGTAGGGATTGCCATGCAATGGATGCACTAGAGCTGTAAGTATATGAAAGCTCAAAAGGAAACTAAGTGGGTGTGCATCGAACTTGCTTGCTCATGAAGACCTAGGGAAATTTGAGGAAGCCCATCATTGGAATATACAAGCCAAGTTCTATAATGAAAAATTCCCACTAGTATATGAAAGTGATAACATGAGAGACTCTCTACTATGAAGATCATGGTGCTACTTTGAAGCACAAGTGTGGTAAAAGGATAGTAACATTGTCCCTTCTCTCTTTTTCTCTCATCATTTTTTTTATTTGGGCATTTTCTCTTTTTTATGGCCTCTTTTTATTTGGGCTTCTTTGGCCTCCTTTTTTTATTTATTTTATTTTTCGTCCGGAGTCTCATCCCGACTTATGGGGGAATCATAGTCTCCATCGTTCTTTCCTCACTGGGACAATGCTCTAATAATGATGATCATCACACTTTTATTTTTCTTACAACTCAATACTTAGAACAAAATATGACTCTATATGAATGCCTCCGGCGGTGTACCGGGATATGCAATATGACAATGATGGAGTGTGTCATGATAAACGGAATGGTGGAAAGTTGCATGGCAATATATCTCAGAATGCCTATGGAAATGCCATAATAGGTAGGTATGGTGGCTTTTTTGAGGAAGGTATATGGTAGGTGTATGATACCGGCGAAAGGTACGCGGTATTAGAGAGGCTAGCAAAGGTGGAAGGGTGAGAGTGTGTATGATCCATGGACTCAACATTAGTCATAAAGAACCCATATACTTATTGCAAAAGTCTAGAAGTTATCAAAGCAAAGTATTACGCGCATGATCCTAGGGGGATAGATTGGTAGGAAAAGACCATCGCTCGTCCCCGACCGCCACTCATAAGGAAGACAATCAATAAATAAATCATGCTCCGACTTCATCACATAACGGTTCACCATACGTGCATGCTACGGGAATCACAAACTTTAACACAAGTATTATTTAAATTCACAACTACTCAACTAGCATGACTTTTATATTATCACCTCCATATCTCAAAACAATTATCATGCTTCAATCTTTTCTTAGTATTCAACACACTCAAAAGAAAGTGTCACAAATCTTGAATACCAAGCATATTATTATTAAGCAAATTACCATGCTATTAAGAGACTCTCAAAATAATTTAAGTGAAGCATGAGAGATCAATAGTTTGTTTAAAACAAATCCACCACCATGCTCTAAAAGATCTAAGTGAAGCACATAGAGCAAAATTATAACGCTCAAAAGATATAAGTGAAGCACATAGAGCAAAACTACTTTAGCTAAAAAGATATAAGTGAAGCACATAGAGTATTCTATCAAATTTTAATTCATGTATGGATCTCTCAAAAGGTTTGTACATCAAGGATGATTGTGGCATACTAAGACACAAAGACACAAATAATACAGGACGCTCCAAGCAAAACACATATCATGTTGGTGAATAAAAATATAGCTCCAAGTAAATTACCGATGGAAGTGGACGAAAGAGGGGATGCCTTCCGGGGCATCCCCAAGCTTTGACTTTTTGGTGTCCTTGGATTATCTTGGGGGTGCCATGGGCATCCCCAAGCTTAGGCTCTTGCAACTCCTTGTTCCATAATCCATCAAAAGAATTCACCCAAAACTTGAAAACTTCACAACACAAAACTCAAAATAGAAAACTCGTGAGCTCCGTTAGCGAAAGAAAACAAAAGACCACTTCAAGGTACTGTAATGAACTCATTCTTTATTTATATTGGTATTAAACCTACTTTATTCCAACTTCTCTATGGATTATAAACTATTTTACTAACCATAGATTCATCAAAATAAGCAAACAACACACGAAAAACAGAATCTGTCAAAAACAGAACAGTCTGTAGTAATATGTAGCTAGCGCAAGATATGGAACCCAAAAAATTCTAAAATAAATTGTTGGACGTGAGGAATTTATCTATTAATCATCTTAAAAAATAATTAACTAAATAGCGCTCTTCAAATAAAAATGACACCAGTTCTCGTGAGCGCTAAAGTTTCTGTTTTTTACAGCAAGTTCAACAAGACTTTCCCCAAGTCTTCCCAACGGTTCTACTTGGCACAAACACTAAATAAACACAAAAAACACAACCAAAACAGAGGCTAAATAATTTATTTATTACTAAGCAGGAGCAAAAAGCAAGGAATAAAAATAAAATTGGGTTTCCTCCCAACAAAATTCACATCCATAGATTCATTGTTATTCTCAATCAAAGTAGACAAAGGCATATCATTAGGATCAGAAGAAACACTTTTAGTAGCAAATAATTTCATAAGTTCATCCATCTTTCCACTCAACACATTGATTTCTTCTATCGCATGCACTTTTTTATTAGAAGATCTTTCAATATGCCATTGAGAATAATTAACCATAATATTATCTAGGAGTTTAGTAGCATCTCCTAAAGTGATTTCCATAAAAGTGCCTCCCGCAGCCGAATCTAAAAGATTTCTAGAAGCAAAATTCAATCCGGCATAAAAAATTGTAGAATCATCCACAAATTCAAACCATGAGTAGGGAAATTACGTATCATTAATTTCATTCTCTCCCAAGCTTGTGCAACATGTTCATGATCAAGTTGTTTAAAATTCATAATATCGTTTCTAAGAGAGATGATCTTAGCGGGAGGGAAATACTTAGAGATAAAAGCATCTTTGCACTTGTTCCAAGAATCAATACTATTTTTAGGCAAAGACGAAAACCAAGCTTTAGCACGATCTCTAAGCGAAAAAGGAAATAGCTTCAATTTAATGACATCATTATTGACATCTTTTTTCTTTTGCATATCACATAAATCAACGAAGCTATTCAGATGAGTAGTGGCATCTTCACTAGGAAGGCTGGCGAATTGATCTTTCCTAACAAGATTCAACAAAGCAGTATTAATTTCACAAGATTCAGCAACGGTAAGAGGAGCAATCGGAGTGCTAAGGAAATAAATATTATTGGTATTGGTGAAGTCACACAATTTGGTAGTATCTTAAGCCATCGCGACAAACAAACAATCTAACACACGAGCAAACAAAAAGCAAGCGGGCAAAAGAGGCAAATAGAGAGGGAGGATAGAGAGAGAGGGCGAATAAAACGGCAAGGGTGAATTGGGGGGAGAGGAAAACGAGAGGCAAATGGCAAATAATTTAATGAGAGAGATAGGGATTGTGATGGGTACTTGGTATGTTGACTTTTTGCGTAGACTCCCCGGCAACGGCGCCAGAAATCCTTCTTGCTATGTCTTGAGCTTGCGTTGGTTTTCCCCGAAGAGGAAGGGATGATGCAGCAGAGTAGCGTAAGTAGTTCCCTCAGTTTTTGAGAACCAAGGTATCAATCCAGTAGGAGGCCACGCTCAAGTCCCTCGTACCTGCACAAAACGATAGCTACTCGCAACCAACGCAATTAGGGGTTGTCAATCCCTTCAGGTCACTTACGAGAGTGAGATCTGATAGATATAACATTTTTGGTATTTTTGGTATAAAGATGCAAAGTAAAAAGTAAAAGCAAAGTAAAAGGCAAAGCAAGATTAAAGTGATGGAGATTGATATGATGAGAATAGACCCGGGGGCCATAGGTTTCACTAGTGGCTTCTCTCAAGAGCATAAGTATTCTACGGTGGGTGAACAAATTACTGTTGAGCAATTGACAGAATTGAGCATAGTTATGAGAATATCTAGGCATGATCATGTATATAGGCATCACGTCCGTGACAAGTAGACCGAAACAATTCTGCATCTACTACTATAACTCCACTCATCGACCGCTATCCAGCATGCATCTAGAGTATTAAGTTAAAAATAGAGTAACGCCTTAAGCAAGATGACATGATGTAGAGAGATAAATTCATGCAATATGAAATAAACCCCATCTTGTTATCCTCGATGGCAACGATACAATACGTGCCTTGCTGCCCCTTCTGTCACTGGGAAAGGACACCGCAAGATCGAACCCAAAGCTAAGCACTTCTCCCATGGCAAGAACTACCAATCTAGTTGGCCAAACCAAACGGATAATTCGAAGACTCATGCAAAGATAACCAATCATACATAAAAGAATTCAGAGAAGATTCAAATATTATTCATAGATAGACTTGCTCATAAACCCACAATTCATCGGTCTCAACAAACACACCGCAAAAAGAAGATTACATCGAATAGATCTCCGCAAGAGAGGGGGAGAACTTTGTATTGAGATTCAATAGAGAGAGAAGAAGCCATCTAACTACTAACTATGGACCCAAAGGTGTGAGGTAAACTACTCACACTTCATCGGAGGGGCTAGGATGATGTAAAAGCCCTCCGTGATGACAGCCCTCTTCTGGCGGAGCTCCGGAATAGGCCCCAAGATGGGATCTTGTGGATACGGAAAGTTGCGGCGGTAGAATTAGGTTTTTGTCTCCTGTTCTGATCGTTTGGGGGTACGTAGGTATATATAGGAGGAAGGAGTACATCAGTGGAGCACCGAGGGACCCACGAGGCAGGGGGCGCGCCCTAGGGGGGGCACCCCCCACCCTCGTGACCTCCTATTTGACTGCTTGGAGTAGGGTCCAAGTCTCCTGGATCACGTTCGGTGAGAAAATCACATTCCCGAAGGTTTTATTCCGTTTGGACTCCGTTTTATATTCTGTTTCTCCGAACCACTGAAATAGGCAAAAAAACAGCAATTCTGGGCTGGGCCTCCGGTTAATAGGTTAGTCCCAAAAATAATATAAAAGTGGAAAATAAAGCCCAATATAGTCAAAAACAGTAGATAATATAGCATGGAGCAATCAAAAATTATAGATACGTTGGAGACGTATCAGTGAACTCCATGATCGGCGCCCAGTCGGATTCGATGGGCACGGATGCAGGCGGCTCGGAGTCCGTGGCCGGAGACGAATCCAGTGGTTCGGCAACACAGCTCTCGTAAGGGTTGAGGTCAGTATCCGGCTCCATCGCCACTGAGAGTGCAGCCTCCATGGCGGGGTCTATCCCTCCGTCCTTGGATGGCGCAATTTGCTCTGGATTGAAGGTCGGAGGAGTTGCAGATGCGATCTCCCAAACATTGTCCGACGGCAGGGTTACGTCATGCTCGTCGTGACTGTGCAGCGCACCTGACACGGGCTTGAATCCGTCGAAGATCAAGTCTCCGCGGATGTTGGCAGTGTAGTTTAAGTTTCCGAATCTGACCTCATGGCCAGGGGCGTAGCTCTCGACCTGCTCCAGATGGCCAAGCGAATTGGCCTGCAGTGCGAAGCTGCCGAATACAAAGATCTGTCTGGGAAGGAAAACCTCACCCTGGACCACATCGCTATCGACGATCGAAGGAGCCATCAAGCCTTATGGTGACGACACAGTGGAACTCTCAATGAAAGCACCAATGTCGGTGTCAAAACTGGCGGATCTCGGGTAGGGGGTCCCGAACTGTGCGTCTAAGGCGGATGGTCACAGAAAACAGGGGACCCGATGTTTACCCAGGTTCGGGCCCTCTTGATGGAGGTAATACCCTACGTCCTGCTTGATTGTTCTTGATGATATGAGTATTACAAGAGTTGATCTACCACGAGATCGTAGAGGCTAAACCCTAGAAGCTAGCCTATGGTATGATTGTATATCTTGTCCTACGGACTAAACCCTCCGGTTTATATAGACACCGAAGGGGGCTAGGGTTACACAGAGTCAGTTACAAGGGAGGAGATCTACATATCCGTATTGCCTAGCTTGCCTTCCACACCAAGGAGAGTCTCATCCGGACACGGGACGAAGTCTTCAATCTTGTATCTTCATAGTCCAATAGTCCGGCCAAAGGATATAGTCCGGCTGTCCGGAGACCCCCTAATCCAGGACTCCCTCAGTGATCCTGGCAACCTACTTTAAAATGAAAAAAGAAATAAAAGAAAACTGACACGTGGGCTGGAAAAACGTTGAGGCCCAAAAAAATGTATAATGTAAAAGACTGGCCCAAAAAAATAAATGGTTGTTGGGCTTGGCCCATGTAGCTGACAAAATATGAAAGGAAAAAACAATAAATAGGATGAATTAATGGGCTTGGCCCATATAGACACCTAATCAGACCGGGCTCATTCTTATCCACGTCAGCTTGCCACGCTGGAATCCTGCGTGGCTTGGGGAGGCTGCTAGTGACCAAAATTTTGGTCAAAGAACCAACGACCTTTTACATATCACAGAGAAGGTCGTTAATTTCAGTTTAAGACCGCCAACTTTTGACCTTCTGTTTTTGGTCACAAAAAGTTCGCAAATGAAAAACAATGACCTTTCAGTGACCAATAGTGATGGTCGCAAGTTGACATATTTCTTGTAGTGCGGAGCTCCGGAAAAGGCCCCGAGATGGGATCTCTCGAGTACAGAAGGTTGCGGCGGTGGAATTAGGTTTTCGTGGTGCTCCTGGATGTTTGGGGGTACGTGGATATATATGGGAGGAAGAAGTACGTCGGTGTGGAGCAACGGAGGGCCCATGAGGGTGGAGGGCGCGCCCAGGGGGGTAGGCGCGCCCCCTGCCTCGTGCCTTCCTCCCTTGTTTCTTGACGGCCACTCCAAGTCTCCCGGATCATGTTTGTTGAGAAAATCACGTTCCCAAAGGTTTCATTCCGTTTGGACTCCGTTTGATATTCTTTTTCTTCGAAACCCTAAAATAGACCCAAAAACAGCAATTTGGGCTAGGCCTCCGGTTAGTAGGTTAGTCCCAAAAATGATATAAAAGTGTAAAATAAAGCCCATTGACATCCAAAATAGATAATATAATAGCATGGAGCAATCAAAAATTATATATACATTGGAGACGTATCATAGTCATTTGGCCCCCCAAAGCTTCATATTTTCTATTCTGCCCACCCCTGCATCCTGCGCTAGCTCCGCCACTGTGTAGAATATCTGGACAACTCGAATACAAACAGCGCACCTCCAGGGCCCCATGGCAAGGTTAAACTCCCATCATGGTCAACAAATTGGAAGAAAATCATGAAGTATCTGATGAAAATAGTGTTGCAGCTAGAACCACTCCATCTCTATTTAGGACTAAAACAAATACGGCTCTGTGTGCCACTGCATCCAGAACTAGAGGCATTTCGTGGCATATTTGCAAGTACTCCCTATGTAAACTAATATAAGAGTGTTTAGATCACTACTTTAGTATTCTAAATGCTCTTATATTAGTTTACGGAGGGAGTAAGAAATAAGTACCTTCCACACTGCTACTCCATGGGAGTTTATCAGGAAACACTTGATGAGTGGGAGGTACACTTAGGTCCTGATCGAACTCAAGAAACAATGACCCGCCACCAACTGCAGTATGCATCAGGTCGGCCATACATGTGTTACAGACTTACAGTCCTTGTCCTTAACATCGCATGAGTGAGCACAGGATCTGCATTGTCCCCATTGCACACTACATCCTACTTAGATTCCACAACCATCTCTAGGAAAAAGTGAAGAACCACCAACATGAGAGTTCCCCTGCACAGCGTAACGGAGGATGTCTCTCGCTCTCGCTCCCCCTTCCCCTGCCTGCGCTCCGACCATGTGGTCGCCGATGCCTCGTCACTTCATCCCTCCTCCCCGGCCTCTGTTTCTGTCTCTACTTCTCCCCTGCCCCCTTCCTTCTGCCCCGCCATTGCCGACATGGTTGGTTCTCTCATAGGTGCGTGCGAATCGCTTTTAGCCTCTGGATGGGAACTGGTTTGACTCGGGGTCAGAGTGCGGCGACGTTTCTCCGGGGGCAGGGCGGCTGGTGGTTCCTTCCCTGCCGGTGCGGAAAGTGGTGAGGGACGGGAGTAGGAGGAGCACGGAGGGAGGGGGAGGGTGGCAGTGGAGGTTGTGGAGGGCTCGCCGTGAGGAGTGAAATAAATCGTGGGAAGCGTTAAACCCTTTTCTCAGGCCGCACTTATATTTATATGGATGTTGTCGTGGCTTACAAGATGATCGATCAAGAGTTTGATCAAGAGATACAGAGAAGGTCGGTAGAGGAGAAGTTAGACAGAAGAAAGGATAGGAAAGGTTTACAATTCAAACACTAGTCCTATCCCTATACAACTCTATTTCAACACTCCCCCTCAATCTAAACCTAAGAAACTCCAAGGTTGAGATTGTACTTGAACTCATCGAGCCTTCTCATAGTAAGTGGTTTTGTAAAACCATCAGCTAGTTGATCACCAGTAGGAATGAATCTTATGTCAAGCAACTTGCGAGCAACTCTTTCTCTAACAAAGTGAAAATCAACCTCAATGTGTTTTGTGCGTTCATGAAAAACAGGATTGGCTGAAAGATAGGTAGCACCAATGTTATCACACCATAATCTAGCAGCTCGTGGAGTGTTAATTCCAAGCTCATAAAGTAGAGTCTGAATCCACATGACTTCAGCTGTAGCATTTGCTAAAGCTTTGTACTCAGCCTCAGTACTTGACCTTGAGACTAGCCTGTTTTCTTGCACTCCATGATATAAGATTTGTACCCAAGAACACAGCAAAACCACCTGTGGACCTTCTATCATCAGCACACCCTGCCCAATCTGCATCAGAGTAGGCAGACACAAGCATGGAAGGAGACTTGACAATTTTTAGTCCAAGCCCTCCTGAAAATTTGAGATACCTCACAATTCTTTTAATTGCAGTCCAGTGAACAGTAGTTGGTGCATGTAGATACTGGCATACTTTGTTCATAGAATAAGAAATATCAGGACGTGTAAGAGTTAAATATTGTAAAGCACCTACAACACTCTTGTAGTTTGTTGCATCGTCAGGTCCAAGTGCCTCTCCAATGTCAATTGTGAGTTTTTCTGAAGTTGAGATTGGTGTATTTACAGGCTTGCAATTTTCCAATCCTACTCTCCTGAGAATATCATTGGCATATTTTTCCTGTGACAAAAGTATACCATCTTTCAACTGCTTAACCTCTATGCCAAGGAAGTAATGAAGATCCCCCAAGTCCTTAAGAGCAAACTCCATCTTTAAATCCTTAAGCAAGCAGGTAGTGGCATCTGGACTTGAACTAGCAACAATTATATCATCAACATATACCAAAACAAATATAGTAACATTGCCTTTACTATAGAAGAATAGTGAGGTATCAGCTTTCGATGGTGTAAACTCAAGGTGTTGTAACTTTGTGCTCAGCCTTGAGTACCAGGCTCTTGGGGCCTGTTTCAAACCATACAAAGCTTTATATAACTTGCAAACATAATGAGGTGTGCTCTTATTTTCATAACCTGGTGGTTGCCGCATGTAAACCTCTTCTTCCAGAACACCATGAAGAAACGCGTTCTGGACATCTAGCTGCCTTAAGCTCCAACCTCTGGAAATAGCAATAGACAATACAAGACGAATAGTAGCTGCTTTAACAACAGGGCTAAAGGTATCTTCATAGTCAACACCAAACCTTTGTTTGAATCCTTTCGCAACCAATCTAGCCTTATATCTGTCTATGCTCCCATCAGACTTCCTTTTAATCTTATACACCCATTTACAATCTATGACATTTTTGCCCTTTTTGACGGTACCAAGTGCCAAGTTTTATTTCTCATGAGTGCCTCATATTCCTTATCCATAGCATCTTTCCAATCTTTATTAGCAAGTGCATCATGCAAATGAGTTGGTTCACCCATACTAGTAAGAAAGGCACGTTTGATTTTATCATACCTTATAGTACCATCCTTGTACTCTTTTTCCTTGACAATACCTGATTTGGATCTGGTATGACGACGTGGGAGTTCAGGTCCTTGCACTGGTATAGTAGGTCGGGTATCCCTTGGCACAGAAGATCTCGGTGTAGTTGGTTCAGCAGTAGAATCGTCAGCCACAGACAATCCCGCCGAATCCACTGCATTGCCCTGCTCCCGATCCGAGGCAACCGGGGAGCCAGGAGTCCCTCTCGGGATTATCGCGCCAGCAGGCGCGCACCGCGTGGCGCCTTCGCTAACCAGCCACTCGGTCGGGCGGGGCGCGCCGTCCATGCTGGGCCCCAGACTGGTCGCTTGGTCGGCCGCTGGCCCGTCCGGCACATGAGTACCGATTGGCGAGGCGCGCTGGCCCACGCTGGCTGGGGTGCAGGGGCCCGCGCTGCTGGAGCTGCCGGCCACCATATCATTTGCTGCATGCTGCGCGCTGGGATCCTGGAATCGCGCGTTTGCCGCGTTGTCAACAGAATTTTCCTTGGATCACGCACCTTCGCTGCCACCTGAATCAGCCTGGGATCTGCTACCCTTGTCTGTATTCTCTTGCATAAAATGACAGTCTATATCTACACACTTAGCACCAAAATTAAAACTTTCTTTTTCATTGGAACTAGTCATATGATCAGCACTATTTAACTCGCCCCCATGATCAGTACTAGGCATATAATCAGGAAGAAGTGCAATTTCTGCACGAAGTAGAGCTTCGGCATTTGGATGAAGTTTTGAGAACGGAAATATTGTTTCATCAAATACGACATCACGAGAAATATATATGCGTCCACTGGAACTTCAAGACACGTGTATCCTTTGTGAAGATTACTATAGCCAAGGAAAACACACTGAGTGGAACGGAATTCAAGTTTGTGTCGGTTGTATGGGCGAAGATTGGGGTAGCATGCACACCCGAAGATTTTGAGATAGTTGTAGTCAGGTTTTTGATGAAATAATTTTTCCAAAGGAGTAATATTCCCAATTACTTTGCTAGGAAGGCGATTGATAAGATAAGTGGCGGCAATAAAGGCTTCATCCCAATACTTGAGTGGCATGGATGCATGAGCTAGAAGAGATAGGCCGACTTCAACAATATGACGATGCTTACGCTCAGCAGAACCATTTTGTTGATGAGCATGGGGACAAGAAACATGATGAACAATACCAATATTGCGAAAGAAAGAGTTGAGTTTCTCATACTCTCCTCCCCAGTCACTTTGGACTGCAATAATCTTCCTGTCAAAGTGACGTTCAACAAGTTTTTGAAATTCTTGAAAAACAGAAAGAACTTCAGACTTAAATTTAAGCAGGTATATCCAAGTGAACTTGCTAAAATCATCGATGAAACTAACATAATATTTTTTTTCTTCCAAAAGAATCTCTTGCATGACCCCATACATCACTAAAAATAAGTTGCAACGGAGCATGAGACACACTATTTGACCTAGGATAGGGGAGTTGGTGACTCTTTGCACATTGACAAGCATCACAAACTGACTCAATACTTTGACTAGATGACAATGGAAGATTGCCTTTATTTACTACTTGCTTGACTATGATCGGAGAAGGATGCCCTAATCTTTGATGCCATCTCGCCAAGGAGGGCTTGACAGCGGAGTGAACTTGATGACGACGACGCTTTTGGTTAAGTGCTCCGGATGTAATGGGATACAAGCCTCCAATGCATCTACCGCGATGGATGAGCTCCCTCGTTTCCCGATCCTTTATAAAGAAATACGTAGGATGAGTTTCAAAAAAGACATTATTATCGTAAGTCAAATGAGACATAGATGCAAGGTTTTTGTCGGCTTGTGGAACATGAAGGACATCTTTAAGAATTAGATCACGTTTAAGACTAGGGGAATTAATATATGCTAGACCAATATGACAAATATCCATACCTCCACTGCTAGCGGTGTGAATCTGGTCGTTGCCGTAGTACTTCTCCCTCATGGCCAGCTTTTCTAGTTCATTGGTGACATGATCAGTAGCTCCTGAATCTGCATACCATATGGTGTCTGTTGGAAATATGCCCGAGAGGCAATAATAAATTAGTTATTATTATATTTCCTTGTTCATGATAATCGTTTATTATCCATGCTAGAATTGTATTGATAGGAAACTCAGATACATGTGTGGATACATAGACAACACCATGTCCCTAGTAAGCCTCTAGTTGACTAGCTCGTTGATCAATAGATGGTTACGGTTTCCTGACCATGGACATTGGATGTCATTGATAACGGGATCACATCATTAGGAGAATGATGTGATGGACAAGACCCAATCCTAAGCCTAGCACAAGATCATGTAGTTCGTATGCTAAAGCTTTTCTAATGTCAAGTATCATTTCCTTAGACCATGAGATTGTGCAACTCCCAGATACCGTAGGAGTGCTTTGGGTGTGCCAAACGTCACAACGTAACTGGGTGGATATAAAGGTACACTACAGGTATCTCCGAAAGTGTCTGTTGGGTTGGCACGAATCGAGACTGGGATTTGTCACTCCGTGTAAACGGAGAGGTATCTCTGGGCCCACTCGGTAGGACATCATCATAATGTGCACAATGTGATCAAGGAGTTGATCACGAGATGATGTGTTACGAAACGAGTAAAGAGACTTGCCAGTAACGAGATTGAACAAGGTATCGGGATACCGACGATCGAATCTCGGGCAAGTATCGTACCGCTAGACAAAGGGAATTGTATACGGGATTGATTAAGTCCTTGACATCGTGATTCATCCGATGAGATCATCGTGGAACATGTGGGAGCCAACATGGGTATCCAGATCCCGCTGTTGGTTATTGATCGGAGAACGTCTCGGTCATGTCTACATGGTTCCCGAACCCGTAGGGTCTACACACTTAAGGTTCGGTGACGCTAGGGTTATAGAGATATTAGTATGCGGTAACCCGAAAGTTGTTCGGAGTCCCGGATGAGATCCCGGACGTCACGAGGAGTTCCGGAATGGTCCGGAGGTAAAGAATTATATATAGGAAGTGCTATTTCGGCCATCGGGACAAGTTTCGGGGTCACCGGTATTGTACCGGGACCACCGGAAGGGTCCCGGGGGTCCACCGGGTGGGGCCACCTGCCCCGGGGCCACATGGGCTGTAGGGGGTGCGCCTTGGCCTATATGGGCCAAGGGCACCAGCCCCTAGAGGCCCATGCGCCAAAGGAACAAGAGGAGGGGAGAGTCCTAAAGGGGGAAGGCACCTCCGAGGTGCCTTGGGGAGGATGGACTCCTCCCCCCCTTTGGCCGCACCCTTCCTTGGAGGAAGGGGCAAGGCTGCGCCCTCCCCCTCTCCCTTGGCCCTATATATAGTGGGGGGGAAGGGAGGGCAACCATACCTAAGCCCTGGCGCCTCCCTCTCCCTCCCACGACACATCTTCCACCTCTCGCAGCGCTTGGCGAAGCCCTGTTGGAATCCCGCTACTTCCACCACCACGCCGTCGTGCTGTTGGATCTCCATCAACCTCTCCTTCCCCCTTACTGGATCAAGAAGGAGGAGATGTCGCTGCTCCGTACGTGTGTTGAACGCGGAGGTGCCGTCCGTTCGGCGCTAGGATCATCGGTGATTTGGATCACGACGAGTACGACTCCATCAACCCCGTTCTCTTGAACGCTTCCGCGCGCGATCTAAAAGGGTATGTAGATCCACTCCTCCCTCGTTGCTAGATGACTCCATAGATAGATCTTGGTGACACGTAGGAAAATTTTGAATTTATGCTACGTTCCCCAACAGTGGCATCATGAGCTAGGTCTATGCGTAGTTTCTATGCACGAGTAGAACACAAAGTAGTTGTGGGCGTTGATTTTGTTCAATATGCTTGCCGTTACTAGTCTTATCTTGATTCGGCGGCATCGTGGGATGAAGCGGCCCGGACCGACCTTACACGTACTCTTACGTGAGACTGGTTCCACCGACTGACATGCACTAGTTGCATAAGGTGGCTGGCGGGTGTCTGTCTCTCCCACTTTAGTCGGATCGGATTCGATGAAAAGGGTCCTTATGAAGGGTAAATAGCAATTGGCATATCACGTTGTGGTCTTTGCGTAGGTAAGAAACGTTCTTGCTAGAAACCCATAGCAGCCACGTAAAACATGCAAACAACAATTAGAGGACGTCTAACTTGTTTTTGCAGGGTATGCTATGTGATGTGATATGGCCAAAAGGATGTGATGAATGATATATGTGATGTATGAGATTGATCATGTTCTTCTAATAGGAATCATGACTTGCATGTCGATGAGTATGACAACCGGCAGGAGCCATAGGAGTTGTCTTAATTTATTTATGACCTGCGTGTCAACATAAACGTCATGTAATTACTTTACTTTATTGCTAACCGTTAGCTGTAATAGTAGAAGTAATAGTTGACGAGACAACTTCATGAAGACACGATGATGGAGATCATGATGATGGAGATCATGGTGTCATGCCGGTGACAATGATGATCATGGAGCCCCGAAGATGGAGATCAAAAGGGGCAATATGATATTGGCCATATCATGTCACTATTTGATTGCATGTGATGTTTATCATGTTTATACATCTTATTTGCTTAGAACGACGGTAGTAAATAAGATGATCCCTCGTTAAAATTTCAAGAAAGTGTTCCCCCTAACTGTGCACCCTTGCGACAGTTCGTGTTTCGAAGCACCACGTGATGATCGGGTGTTAGATTCTTACGTTCACATACAACGGGTGTAAGCCAGATTTACACACGCGAAACACTTAGGTTGACTTGACGAGCCTAGCATGTACAGACATGGCCTCGGAACACAGAAGACCGAAAGGTCGAACATGAGTCGTATAGAAGATACGATCAACATGAAGATGTTCACCGATGTTGACTAGTCCGTCTCACGTGATGATCGGACACGGCCTAGTTGACTCAGATCATGTAATCACTTAGATGACTAGAGGAATGTCTATCTGAGTGGGAGTTCATAAGATGAACTTGTTTATCCTGAACATAGTCAAAAGGATTTTGCAAATTATGTCGTAGCTCGCGCTTTAGTTCTACTGTTTAGATATGTTCCTAGAGAAAATTTAGTTGAAAGTTGATAGTAGAATTATGCGGACTAGGTCCGTAAACTGAGGATTGTCCTCATTGCTTCATAGAAGGCTTATGTCCTTAATGCACCGCTCAGTGTGCTGAACCTCGAACGTCGTCTGTGGATGTTGCGAACATCTGACATACACATTTTGATAACTACATGATAGTTCAGTTAAACGGTTTAGAGTTGAGGCACCGAAGACGGTTTTGAAACGTCGCAAAACATATGAGATGTTTTGAGGGCTGAAATTGGGATTCCAGGCTCGTGCCCACGTCAAGAGGTATAAAACCTCCGACAATTTTCTTAGCCTGCAAACTAAGGGAGAAAATCTCAATTGTTGAGCTTGTGCTCAGATTGTCTGAGTACAACAATCATTTTAATCGAGTGGGAGTTGATCTTCCAGATGAAATAGTGATGGTTCTCCGAAGTCATTACCACCAAGCTGCTTGAGCTTCGTGATGAACTATAATATATCAGGGACATATATGATGATCCTTGAGATATTCGCGATGTTTGACACCACAAAAGTAGAGATCAAGAAGGAGCATCAATTGTTGATGGTTGGTGAAACCACTAGTTTCAAGAAGGGCAAGGGCACCAAGGGATACTTCATAAAACGGCAATTCAGCTGCTGCTCTAGTGAAGAAACCCAAGGTTGAACCCAAACCCGAGACTAAGTGCTTCTGTAATAAAGGGAACAGCCACTGGAGCAGAATTACCCTAGATACTTGGTAGATAAGAAGGCTGGCAAGGTCGATAGAAGTATATTGGATATACATTATGTTAATGTGTACTTTACTAGTACTCCTAGTAGCACCAGGGTATTAGATACCGGTTCGGTTGCTAAGTGTTAGTAACTCGAAATAAAAGCTACGGAGTAAACGGAGACTAGCTAAAGGTGAGCTGACGATATGTGTTGGAAGTGTTTCCAATGTTGATATGATCAAGCATCGCACGCTCCCTCTACCATCGAGATTGGGGTTAAACCTAAATAATTGTTATTTGGTGTTTGCGTTGAGCATAGACATGATTGGATTACGTCTATCGCAATATGGTTATTCATTTAAGGAGAATAATGGTTACTCTGTTTATTTGAATAATACCTTCGATGGTCTTACACCTAAAATGAATGGTTTATTGAATCTCGATCGTAGTGATACACATGTTCATGCCAAAAGATATAAGATAGTAATGATAATACCACCTACTTGTGGCACTGCCACGTAAGTCATATCGGTATAAAAACGCATGAAGAAGCTCCATGTTGATGGATCTTTGGGCTCACTCTTTTTTAAAAAAAAATTTTGAGACATGCGAACCATGTCTATTGGTGTATATGCATGAAGAAACTCCATGCAAATGGACCGTTTGAACTCACTTGATTTTGAATCACTTGAGACATGCAAATCATACCACATGGGCAAGATGACTGAAAGCCTCGTTTTCAGTAAAATGGAACTAGAAAGCAACTTGTTGGAAGTAATACATTTTGATGTGTGCAGTCCAATGAGTGCTGAGGCGTGTAGTGGATATCGTTATGCTCTTACTTCACAGATAATTTGAGTAGATGTTGAGTATATTTACTTGATGAATCACGAGTCTGAATTATTGAAAGGTTCAAGTAATTTCAGGGTGAAGTTGAAAGATCATCGTGACAGGAGGATAAAATATCTATGATATGATCATAGAGATGAATATCTGAATTACGAGTTTGGCACAGAATTAAGACATTGTGGAAATTGTTTCACAACTAATACAGCCTGGAACACCATAGTGTGATGGTGTGTCCGAACATCATAACTGCACCCTATTGGATATGATGCATACCATGATGTCTCTTATCGAATTACCATGATAGTTTATGGGTTAGGCATTAAAGACAACCACATTCACTTTAAATAGGGCACCACGTAATTCCGATGAGATGACACCATATGAACTATGGTTTAGAGAAACCTAAGCTGTCATTTCTTAGAAGTTTGGGGCTGCGACGCTTATGTGAAAAAGTTTCAGGCTGATAAGCTCGAACCCAAAATGAATAAATGCATCTTCATAGGACACCCAAAACAGTTGGGTATACCTCCTGTCTCAGATCTGAAAGCAATAAGGGATTGTTTCTGGAATCGGGTCCTTTCTCGAGGAAAAGTTTCTCTCGAAAGAATTGAGTGGGAGAGTGGTGGAGACTTGATGAGGTTATTGAACCGTCTCTTCAACTAGTGTATGGCAGGGCACAGGAAGTTGTTCCTGTGGCACCTACACCAATTGAAGTGGAAGCTTATGATAGTGATCATGAAACTTCAGATCAAGTCACTACCAAACCTCGTGGGATGACAAGGATGCGTACTACTTCAGAGTGGTACGTAATCCTGTCTTGGAAGTCATGTTGCTAGACAACAATGAACCTACAAGCTATGGAGAAGCGATGGTGGACCTGGATTCCAAAATGGCTCGAGGCCATATAATCCGAGAGAGGATCCATGTATGGAAACAAAGTGTAGAGTTTGGCAGAACAGCTCGATGGTCGTAAGGCTGTTGAGTGTAGATGGATTTTAAAAGGAAGACGGACAATGATGGTAAATGTCACCATTAAAAAGCTCGACTTGTCGTTAAGATATTTTTCGACAAGTTCAAGGAGTTGACTGCGGTGAGACTTTGTCACTCGTAGCGATGCTAAGAGTCTGTTGGAATTATATTAGCGATTACTGCATTATTTATGAAATCTTGCAGATAGGATATCAAAACATTGTTTCCTCGACGATTTTTGAGGAAAGGTTGTATGTGATACAACCGGAAGGTTTTGTCAATCCTGAAAGATGCTAATAAGTATGCAAAAGCTCCAGCAATCCTTCTGAGGACTAGAGTAAGCATCTCGGAGTTGGAATGTATGCTTTGATGATGATCAAAGATTTTGGGTTTATACAAAGTTTATGAGAAACTTGTATTTCCAAAGAAGTGAGTGGGAGCACTATAGAATTTCTGATAAATATATGTTGTTCACATATTGTTGATCAGAAATGATGTAGAATTTATGGAAAGCATATAGGGTTATTTGGAAAGTGTTTTTCAATGGAAAGCCTGGATTAAGCTACTTGAACATTGAGCATCAAGATCTATAAGGATAGATCAAAATGCTTAATGGTACTTTCAAATGAGCACATACCTTGACATGATCTTGAAGGTGTTCAAGATGGGTCAATCAAAGAAGGAGTTCTTGCCTGAGTTGTAAGGTATGAAGTTAAGACTTAAAGCTCGACCACGGCAGAATAGAGAGAAAGGACGAAGGTTGTCCCCTATGCTTAAGACATAGGCTCTACAGTATGCTATGCTGTGTACCGCACCTGAGATGTGCCTTGCCATGAGTCAGTCAAGGGGTACAAGAGTGATCCAAGAATGGATCACAGGACAGCGGTCAAAGTTATCCTTAGTAACTAGTGGACTAAGGAATTTTCTCGATTATGGAGGTGGTAAAAGAGTTCGTCGTAAAGGGTTACGCCGATGCAAACTTTGACACTAATCCAGATTATTCTGAGTAGTAAACTGGATTCGTATAGTAGAATAGTTATTTGGAATAGCTCCAAATAGAACGTGGTAGTTGCATCTAGGAGATGACATAGAGATTTGTAAAGCACACACGGATCTGAAAGATTCAGACCCGTTGACTATAACATCTCTCACAAGCATAACATGATCAAACCCAGAACTCATCGAGTGTTAATCACATGGTAATGTGAACTAGATTATTGACTCTAGTAAACTCTTTGGGTGTTAGTCACATGGGGATGTGACCTTGAGTGTTAATCACATATCAATGTGAACTGGATTATTGACTCTAGTGCAAGTGGGAGACTGTTGGAAATATGCCCTAGAGGCAATAATAAATTAGTTATTATTATATTTCCTTGTTCATGATAATCGTTTATTATCCATGCTAGAATTGTATTGATAGGAAACTCAGATACATGTGTGGATACATAGACAACACCATGTCCCTAGTAAGCCTCTAGTTGACTAGCTCGTTGATCAATAGATGGTTACGGTTTCCTGACCATGGACATTGGATGTCGTTGATAACGGGATCACATCATTAGGAGAATGATGTGATGGACAAGACCCAATCCTAAGCCTAGCACAAGATCATGTAGTTCGTATGCTAAAGCTTTTCTAATGTCAAGTATCATTTCCTTAGACCATGAGATTGTGCACTCCCGGATACCGTAGGAGTGCTTTGGGTGTGCCAAACGTCACAACGTAACTGGGTGGATATAAAGGTACACTACAGGTATCTCCGAAAGTGTCTGTTGGGTTGGCACGAATCGAGACTGGGATTTGTCACTCCGTGTAAACGGAGAGGTATCTCTGGGCCCACTCGGTAGGACATCATCATAATGTGCACAATGTGATCAAGGAGTTGATCACGGGATGATGTGTTACGAAACGAGTAAAGAGACTTGCCGGTAACGAGATTGAACAAGGTATCGGGATACCGAGGATCGAATCTCGGGCAAGTATCGTACCGCTAGACAAAGGGAATTGTATACGGGATTGATTAAGTCCTTGACATCGTGATTCATCCGATGATATCATCGTGGAACATGTGGGAGCCAACATGGGTATCCAGATCCCGCTGTTGGTTATTGACCGGAGAACGTCTCGGTCATGTCTACATGGTTCCCGAACCCGTAGGGTCTACACACTTAAGGTTCGGTAACGCTAGGGTTATAGAGATATTAGTATGCGGTAACCCGAAAGTTGTTCGGAGTCCCGGATGAGATCCCGGACGTCACGAGGAGTTCCGGAATGGTCCGGAGGTAAAGAATTATATATAGGAAGTGCTATTTCAGCCATCGGGACAAGTTTCGGGGTCACCGGTATTGTACCGGGACCACCGGAAGGGTCCCGGGAGTCCACCGGGTGGGGCCACCTGCCCCGGGGCCACATGGGCTGTAGGGGGTGCGCCTTGGCCTATATGGGCCAAGGGCACCAGCCCCTAGAGGCCCATGCGCCAAAGGAACAAGAGGAGGGGAGAGTCCTAAAGGGGGAAGGCACCTCCGAGGTGCCTTGGGGAGGATGGACTCCTCCCCCCCTTTGGCCGCACCCTTCCTTGGAGGAAGGGGCAAGGCTGCACCCTCCCCCTCTCCCTTGGCCCTATATATAGTGGGGGGAAGGGAGGGCAACCATACCTAAGCCCTGGCGCCTCCCTCTCCCTCCCACAACACATCTTCCTCCTCCCGCAGCGCTTGGCGAAGCCCTGTTGGAATCCCGCTACTTCCACCACCATGCCGTCGTGCTGTTGGATCTCCATCAACCTCTCCTTCCCCCTTGCTGGATCAAGAAGGAGGAGACGTCGCAGCTCCGTACGTGTGTTGAACGCGGAGGTGCCGTCCGTTCGGCGCTAGGATCATCGGTGATTTGGATCACGACGAGTACGACTCCATCAACCCCGTTCTCTTGAACGCTTCCGCGCGCGATCTACAAGGGTATGTAGATCCACTCCTCCCTCGTTGCTAGATGACTCCATAGATAGATCTTGGTGACACGTAGGAAAATTTTGAATTTATGCTACGTTCCCCAACAGTGTCATCTCCACCACCTTGTTCCCTGATTGCAGCGGCTACATGACGAGCATCAGGAACATAATCCTCGTCATACCGGTGCCAACAATCCACGACTTCATGTCCTGGTTTCTTGCATAGTTGACACCGAACGCGAGTTGAAGAAGATGATCCAGAGGAGGCGTTGGTGTTGGAGTAGCCGCCCCCTCCAGATCATGCGGGGACGTTGCTGTTGGTGTAGCCGCCCCTGCCAGGATGCGCGCTCTGGCTGTTGCTGCGTCCGCGGTCGCTGTTGCCGCTGCTACGGCCATGCCCCTGGTGATCGCGCCCGCGACCAGCTCCTCGACCACGTGAAGCAGCGTTGATGGAGGATTGACGAACGTTCATCCTGTGAAGCAGATTGAGGCGGGCGTCGAAGCTGAGTAATTGGTTGAATAATTCCTGGACAGTCACGGGCTCGACCCGCGCTGCAAGAGCCCACACGACCGGGTTGTAGTCGAGGTCGAGGCTGGCAAGAACATGGGAGACGATCTCTGCATCGCCCAGCCCCGCTCCTGTGCATGCGATCTCGTCCGAGAGCATCTTAATTTTGGCAAGATAATCTGTCATGCTCAGGTTTCCTTTTTTCAGGTTTGTTAATTCAATGCGGGTATTAATGGCTTGGGCTTGAGTTTGGGCAGCAAAAGAGGCATGAATCGCGGCCCATACCTCCGCTGGCGTCTGCAATGTGACCACCTGTGCAAGGATCTCGCGAGACAATGAGCCCATCAGAAAACCTTGAACTTGCTGCTGTTGAGCGTACCAGAGGTGGCGTGCAAAATTGACGATCTGTTCCTCCTTCCCGTCCTTGGTGACGGTGAGGGTCTCCGGTGGCGCCTGGCTCGTCGGATCGAGGTGGTGAGCCATCTATGCGCCCTTGATTTGCGGCAGCACGACGGCTTTCCACATGAGGAAATTGTTCCTCGTGAGCTTCTCCTGTGGTGGTGGCCCAAGGGACATGGCTTGGGTGCTACTGGATGAAGGCGCAAAGGTGGATGACGAGGCGAGGGAGGTGGTGAGCGCACTCATGGTGCTTGATTGGGTGGAGGCGGTGGTCATGGCGAGGTTTGGGTAGGCTAGATGCGATCTCTTTCTCGATCTAGGAAGAAGATGCTCTGATTACCATGAAATAAATCGTGGGAAGCGTTAAACCCTTTTCTCGGACCGCACTTATATTTATATGGATGTTGTCGTGGCTTACAAGATGATCGATCAAGAGTTTGATCGAGAGATACAGAGAAGGTCGGTAGATGAGAAGTTAGACAGAAGAAAGGATAGGAAAGGTTTACAATTCAAACACTAGTCCTATCCCTATACAACTCTATTTCAACAAGGAGGAGAGCGCGGCCGCCACCATGAGGATCGAGATCGGGTCCACGCCACGCAACAGTGGTAGCGAAGGGGAGGAAGGAGTCGGAGGATGACCACATTGGGTATGCATGTGAGGTGTTTGTGATAATGCTAGAGAGAGAGAAGAGAAGGAAGAAGACCAAGTTCAAGGGTCTAGGTGGGGTTTTTTTTTGCGAACTTAGCCAGGTGTGTGAGCCCGACCAAATGATGACGTCATCAAAGTCACTAGAATTTTCTGTTAGTGTTTTTTGCCACCGTCAGAAATTCGGTTCGATGCAAAATGTCATGAATCATAAAGTGGTTGTTTTTCACTAATCGTGACATGAATGTGGTCAATATACTTGTGTGAGGTGCTTGTACAAACAATGAGTCGCTTGGAGAAGCAACAAACAACCGGTAATCCGCAAAAATTAATCTGAATTGGGGGCTGCATGAGATAAATAGAGGAGAGCAAAAAAAACCTAGGGTTTCCGCGGGCTCTCGCCCAGCAGTCGCCAGGCAGCCTCGTCTCATGTAGCCTTAAGACCATAGAAGGGTAGGGTTCATGTTCTCCTCAAAAAGATGAGGCGATGGCACCTCCCTGAAGATGAAATAGGTGACTTCTTGACTGTCTACTACAATAAGGTTTTGCCCTGTTACGGTGATGGAGGAGAGATGATGGCGGCGCGTCTGCGGCTCGCTCCAGTGTTTAAAGTCGTTGCTAGGTGATCTACGGATCTGGATGTAATTTTTACTCCTGGTGTTTGTTGTACTATCTTCATAGTTGATGAACAAATCGGAAGTTTTCTCGTGAAAAAATAGAGGAGGACACATGAACGCTCTGTGAGCTGTATGGGATGAAGACATACTAAAAGCGGAAGACCTGAGAGAGTGAGTGAGTGAGTGAGTGAGTGAGTGAGAGATTTAAATTGGATTGTAGGTTGAGAGAGTGAGTGAGTGAGTGAGAGAGAGATTTAAATTGGATTGTAGGTTGTGGCTGAGATATAAGATTTAAGTATGCCATTGTGCCATTCCAGCGAATTTTTAGATGAACATATATTGATCTTTTTCTTTTGTTGCAACGCACGATTATTTGTGCTAGTTTTTTGATAAAGGGAAAGCTCTGCCCAGCGGGAAAAAGAACAGAAAAATAAAATCTTTTCTTCCCTTCTCTCTCTCGTCTCATCCGCCTCGCCGCCGGGGGATCGCCGGCCGGACCCCATCCCGCAATGCCGCGCCTCCGCCTGCCCCTGCTCCTCCTCCTCCCCGTCACCTTCACCATCTCCGTCCTCCTCTTCCTCTCTTCCTCCCCTCCCCCGCCCCCGCCACAGCCCCCCATCCCCTGCGGCGCCGCCCCCTCCGACGCCACCGCCGGCCACTGGGTCCCGACCCCGTCTCCCCCGCCGCCACCCCTCTACTCCCAGTCATGCCCCTTCCACCGCAACGCCTGGAACTGCCTCCGCAACGGCCGCCGCCCCGTCGCCGCGCTCTCCTGGGCCCCCACTCGCTGCGGCGCCATCCCGAGGCTCGATCCCGCCGCGTTCCTCGCGGCGGCCAGGAGGCGCCGGATCGGGTTCGTGGGGGACTCGCTGTCGGAGAACCTGGTCGTCGCGTTGCTCTGCGCGCTCCGGTCCGGCGACGGCGGCGCGCGCAAGTGGAAGCGCCGCGGCGCGTGGCGGGGCGGCTACTTCCCCCGGGAGAACGTCGTCGTCGGGTACCACCGCGCCGTGCTGCTCGCCAAGTACACGTGAGTCGTACCACCATCTCTGCTCAGTGCTGCTCCATGATTCTTGTAGATTGCAACACAAGATCAATGCTTTATGTGAGAAACTTTGATTAGGATGAACTGTAGATCTATCTTGCTTAGGATTGCATTTAGGATCCGGACAGCTAGAATGCATCTTTGTGTCTTTTAGTACGGTGGATGAACTGTAGATAGATACAATTTGCTTGGTTTGCTTGTGATATGTGTATGTAAAAGAGAGGAAGTTTGATAATCAGGGACAGTTACTGTGACAGGGGATGTCGCAAACATGAGTGTGCAATACTATTATTTTTTAAATATTCTCGGAAGATAATTCGGGTGATGCATTTCTTTTACCCTCTAGGAATAGGATGAGTTGCACTTCTAGTTATTTGGTTTCGAAGATCTGTGGTTGGCTTCATGATTCATGATCATTGGTGTGTGAGGGACTCAAACTTAACTGTGGCGGTAGTTCTGCTCTCTTAGAGAAATCAGGAATTATTCCATAGCAAGTGGCGTCACGGTGCTACATGCTTAATCTCTGCACTGGTTGGCTGCTGAGCACAGTTCTGTAGTTTTGTCTGCCGGACAGTGAATTCTTGTGCTATTGCTTTTTATTGTAGGTTACACATGCTCTTTACTCTCAGATCCACACAAGAAAAGGCATTTTCCAGTTGCAGAAGTATATTAATGCATAAGAATACATCTTTGTCAATTTTATGAAATTGAGATCTACCGATCGGAACATCCTTATGATTCTGATTGTCTGCCACATCCTTTACTTTGATGATTTCTTTGTAGATGTTAGCATTTTATCCTACTGTTACTGTGTGTTTTGTTTCCTATATCCATATGTTAGGAATGCATAGACAGTTCCGTACTTTCGTGATGTATGAGCTTCAGTAATGTGGATTTTTGTATCAGTAATTTAAAAGTCCATACTTATTAAACCTACACTGATAGCATCTGACATTTCAACTGCGAAACTGCATGCATTTGTGCTTTTGTACACGAATGGGACTATATGGCTTATATGATAAAATCTTAAAACTCACATGGTGATAACTAATGATACAAAGGTGGCAGCCTGTAGAGAATTCCAAACCTCAGAGTGATGGAATAATGGGAACTTACAGAGTTGATGTTGACATTCCTGCTGAGGATTGGGCAAATATCACCAAGTTCTACGACGTACTCATTTTCAACACTGGACACTGGTAAGTATTTACTTGAAATTTTGTTGCTGTGTGCACGCTAACATAGGGTGAAACTTTAATTTCGTTCAAGAGGTACTGAGTTTCTTCATGAGTTTCGTAAGATAATAATACTTAGTAAGTGTTAACACTGCATATTCTCTATGTTGGAACTACTTGGAAACTGGGCTGTTTGTGTCTAGAAAAAGCCTTTTTCCTTTCAGTGTTGAAATGTTATTTGTTTTAAATTTCTGGGTATACTTACCATTGTGAAATAAAAATCCTGTGTTAGCTAGCATGGCAATGTGTATTGCTCTTATACATTCCTTCTATTTTGTGGCAACTATATTTGTAGTTTGGTTACGAGTCATGACTGCGTTTCTCATTATCAGGTGGGGTCCGGATAAATTCCCAAAAGAAACTCCCCTTGTTTTCTACCGAGGAGGAAAACCAATCGAGCCTCCACTCGGCATCTTTGATGGACTGAAGGTAGTCCTCAAAAGTATGAGCTCGTACATCGAAAGGGAGGTCCCAAGTACAACAATGAAGCTGTGGCGCACACAATCACCCAGGCACTTTGATGGAGGCGAATGGGATCACAACGGCAGTTGCTTGTCTAAGAGGCTCCTCGAAGAACACGAGGTACCATTCTAGGTCCAAGCTTTTCATGATCTGACATTTTCCTCAAAAAAAAAATAGTCATGACCCCCCTAAAATCCTGTGCAGCTGGATTCCTGGTTCGATCCCAGGTTTGGGGGAGTGAACAAGGAAGCGAGACTAGTAAACTCAGTGATCCAGGAAGCGCTAGTCGGCACGGATATCCAGCTGCTCAACCTGACGTACATGAGCGAGTTCCGTGCCGACGCCCATCCAGCTATCTGGCTCGGGAAGAAGGACGCGGTGGCCGTCTGGGGGCAGGACTGCATGCATTGGTGCCTGCCAGGCGTACCGGACACGTGGGTCGACATCTTGGCTGCGCGGATCTTGCACTACTTCAAGCAGGGTGAAGGTTGACGCCGTGTGCGCTGAAGTTCAGGCCTGTAAATTGTCTGCTGGAAGGAAGATGATATGCTGAACAATGCTGGTGTAATTGGTCTGTCATACTGAGTTTGGGATTGCACTTTGGAACAAATTGCAGCCCTCAAAATTTCAGACGTAAAACTGGACTGCGACTAGGCATCTCTCTGTAACTGTAAATGCAGCATATTTTTGAACGTACAGCTCGGCTCACGGCCACTGAATGTTGAGTGTTGCATGATTATGTTCTTCAGTTTTTCTCGTCTTCCTCTGACACTGCAGTCATGCTTTCTAATAGGCGGTTTAGTCTGGAGGACCTGAAAAACTTACGCAAATTGCAAAAGAAACAAGAAGATTTGGCACCATGTTTAATTGGAATGCGTGCATGCAACCAAAAAAATAATCCAAAATTCGTTGCAGCGCTGTGTTAAGTCTCTTAGGATTAGAATTTCATTCCTAGTGGTGGCAATGGGAGTCGGCACGTCCTGAACACGGATACATATGAACGCGCTTTCCAAAAATGTGTACCCGCTTTTAAAAAATATACTTTAAACGTGTTTTCTAATGTCAAGAAAAAATCAAAACACAATTTTGTGCATCATGCATGTTCGCAATAATATGTCCGCGGCACAAAGTTTTGTGAGAAAAAGTATTTTTTATTTTGTCTCTGAAAAAAGACAAATTAAGTGCTTCTAAATAGCGTTTTGAGGCATAATTTTTTGTCTTTTTGCACAGGCCACAAAAAAAGTTGTTTTTCCATTAACTTTATGCACGCACATAGAACATGGAGATGTCTGCGTGCACCTTTTTCCAGAACTTTTTGGCATTTCAAAATGTGTTTTTCAAAGTGGGTTTATATGTATCCAGGTTCATCCATTCACTTCCCATGGCAATGGTGGCTAAGAATGATGCTTTCCCGAGTCTTGGTCCAACTCGTGGCGGCATAGAGGGTGGGGGTTGTCTGGTCGCTACTTTTTATGGAGTGGGGGATCTGGTTGCATCTTTGTGTTATACTCTCTCCGTTCCTAAATATAAGTCTTTTTAAAGCTTGAAATATGGACAACATTTGGATTAAAATGAGTGAGTTTACACTCTAAAATACGTCTATATACATCTATATATTTTTTATATTGAAATCTCTAAAAGGGCTTGTATTTAGGAACGGAGGGAGTACTCCTTTCGTCCGGTATTACTTGTCGTGAAAATAGATGTATCTAGACATATTTTAATTCTAAATACATCCATTTTTTTATCTATTTCCATGATAAGTCATTTAGGATGGAGGGAGTATTAGATAAAGGTGGTCATCGAAGGTGTCTTATGGCGGAGCAGGCAATGCCTTTTCTAGTTTTGATTCTCTGGCTCCTTCTCTGACCGGCGATGTCTAGCCAGTGTCGATGTTTATGAGGTTATATGTCTTGCTCGATCTATCTGGCTGGATTTGGGATAGTCGTCGAGCCCTCTGCACTGCCTTCTTCTTCGAGATGGCGATCAATTTCTCAGATTCAGAAGTCCAGAAAATGAGTGTTGAGCTTTGCTCATGGCATGCCGCCGACATGGAGAGCCGACGCAATGTCAAGGATAGAAGCTTAAAAAAATAAGGCCGGACATTCTGACCAATAGCCAACCAATATCTGACTCTTAACAGAAGGTTGAAGCCCTCAATAGGACACCATGTGCAACTGCTGATATTCATAATTCAGCTTCGCATCTTCACAACGATCATAGCCGAACCTCTACTACTTAAAAAGAATGTAAGGTTCCATTTCACCTTTTTACCCACCAATCCTTCGTTCACCTTTTCATGTATATGATAATCAATCACCTTAATTATTTACCTCTGAACCAATTCCACTTTAATTTACTTACCAAACTTTTAATCAAAATATAAGGTAATTCATGGACAAAATTTAATGAACATTTATTTACATAATTGCATTATTCTTGACAAATAAATCACAAGCTTACGTACTATAATATCTATATCCTGTTGCAAAGCATGGACATTGTTCTAGTAAGTGAAAATTCCACAAGAGGATTGACACGCTTTTACTCTATACAAAATCGGTATAGTTGGTTACCGGCGTGGACGAGGCTACGAGGTTACGCACTTTTGCTCTATACAAAATTGGTATAGTTGGACTCGTGTGAAAGCACATTTTTCATGTTTTTCGATTGTAACATTAACTTTTTATGCTGAATCATCCATGTATATACGATTATGACTGCGCATCAGTTAATGCAGAGGCTGGGGTCTGTCCTCCTTTTTTCAAAAAATATAAAACGTATTTGTGGTTGGATCTGTTATGTTTGGAATTGTTGGGGGTAGGGACCTTGATTTAGATGAATTACGTTTAGAATCGGATGGCGGATATCGAATCAAATCCACCGCAATGATGCGAAAGAAAAACAAAGCGGGGGTCTGACTCCAACTCCTCCCTCATATGCTACACCAATGAATAGCATGATGAGTTCGGTTAATCAATTTGAAATACCCCATGTTAGGACCTTTAATAGCATGCAAGAAGTATTTAACCATTTAATCATCGACAACTAATTCACAATACACTAGTCCAAACATGTCGATGGATAGGGTAATTGCCCATGCTACTACTTGTTATTCAGCCAATTACCATGAAATTTCATATGCTACACCTTATATTACAAAATTTCAGTGCCATGTGCAATTACTGATGTTTATAATTCAGCATCGCACCTTCACAACAATCATAGCTGAATATTCCACGAGAGGCTATGAGGTTGGTGAACTTTTACTCTATATAAAATCGGTATAGTTAAGAGAAACACTTACTATCAACCCGCAGATCGCAGCGGCCACGTTCACCACCTTGCCTGGATGACACGCATCAAGTGAAGGCCTACATACCATCCTTCATGTAACAGGGGCCATGCTTCTGAAACATATGTGGTGTCGCAATGGTCTATGCGGTTTTTTGTTTTACAACAAAACCTCTCACGAAATTTTTCTGCAACGAGACCTCATTTGAAAAAAAAATTACAACAAAACCTCTCATATTTTTTTTGTGCAACGAGACCTCATTTGAAAAAAAAATTATAACAAAATCTCAGTTGCAAAAATCTTTTCGCAACAAAATACTTGTTGCCAAAAAAATATATGCAAAAGACGTGTGTTGCATAAATAGTTTTGCAACAAGATCTGTGTTGCAATGATGGAGGCGCGCTCGGCCGGTCGATGCGGCAGATCTGATGGCTCACGACTCGGTTGATCTTTTAAAAAGATCAGCCGGCGGATATGTAACACACGCCCCTATATATAGTTAATCAATTTTTTTGAGAAGAAACTTGATTTTGGATGAAGAATCGGACGGTGGATATCGAATCAAATCCACCGCGATGACGTGAAGAAAAAACAAAGCGGGGCCCAACTCCAACTCCTCTTTCTCTCTAGTCTCCAGAACAGCTCAGGGAAAAAAAAAGGAATCCTCTCTGCGAGCAGAAGCAAAGCATCCGAACTTCCGAGGCGAGGCAGATTTGGTTCGCGGGGCGGCGTCGGAGGAGGCATCGCCGGCGGCGAGCTCGGCCGGGTCTACCGCGCGCGGGACCGATACGTCGTCCTCCGCCGGCGCGAGCAATGGCGGCGGCGCCGCGGGGCCAGGAGGCAGCGGCGTGGTCGGAGGAGGCGGCGCGGCTGGTCTGGGGCGGCGCCGTGCCGCTCCAGGTCCACCTCCACGACGCCGACGTCACCGCGCTCCCACCGCCCCCGCCCTTCCTGGTAAGACGCCACCCCCCACCGCCGTCCGAAATCCCAAATCTCGGCACTGCGTTCTTGGATTCCAGGATCACGGTTGCTGATAGGTTATAGTCCAGATTGCTTGCTCTCCTCGGAATTTTAGACCCTTAGCTGAAGATTTTGAGGTCTTTTGGCCTGCCCGTGTGCTCCAAAAGCCTGTATTTCAAGGCAAACCCTCACCAAAGTTTGGTACTTTTTTCTTGCATATGAACATGGAGTTGATTCTGCTTACAGAGTCTTTTCTAGTATGCTCCACATCCTGTTTAGGTAATTAGCTGAGTTTGCTGCAGGCATGCTCTTCATATGTTTGATGTGCTGGAAAAAAGAGATAAAACATTTACAAATCTCACTTGCTACTGTATGAAATTCCTGTGTTCCTCTTTCACATTGCTATCTATCAGCCTGAAAAATGGTGTACAATGGGTTGTCTCATAATCTCATCTCTATTAACTAGATATTCCTAAAAATGTGGTGAGAGATTTGTTGCTAAGAGATCATATCTTATATCTGTTTTAGCTCGCAGTCCAAGCTGATAGCCATGTGAGATCATTACTGCCAAAGCGCTTATCTTCCTTTCCACAGGAGTATCTGTTTCGTTTATTAACCTTTATTTTGTCTGCAACAGACTTTAGGGCCAAGAATTGGGTATTTTCCATTGTTGGTGTCGACTATAAAGGCTCATTTCAGCAGCTCACTCCCACCGGGTGTTGATACTGTTTGGTTTGAGTATAAAGGGCTGCCACTGAAATGGTAACATATGTTATCTCCTACTAATATTAATATTGATGGTCTATCACCTTATTTAATCTTGAGAACCCATGTTATTGCTGCCGCTTTTATTTGCTGACAGCCCTTTTTATGTTCACATTGTTAGGTATATACCCATTGGTGTTCTTTTCGACCTTCTCTGTGCAGATCCAGAAAGGCCATGGAATCTAACGGTTAGACTATGAGTCCTCTAGCACTTTTCTTTAGACACGTTTTCTTTTATGATTTGTTTAATTTGCAAGGCGAATTTTTGGTGTTGAAGGTTCATTTATGCCTTAATGGGACGCTGGATTAGTAGAAACCTTTTGATTAACCATGTGCATTTTCTCTTAACATTTAAGTTTGCTGGAAATACTGTTAGATATTGATGCCATAATGTTCTCAGGATCTAGTTAGTTACTTAACTCAGCAATTAAGTTCAATAAATTACCAATTAGAGTGCAAAAATATTCATGTGCATGCCACACATTATGTAATCCTTTCTTAATTGCAATCAGCCATCCATCAGTATACGAATAGTAGAAACCAAGTTTATAACCATCTACTCTTACAGGTACATCTTTTATTGTATATTTTGAAAGTTATTCTTTCTGAAAACATGAGTCATTTGCATGAATCTGCTATTCTGTTTCTATATGTGGTTTTCCCAGTTACTTGCTCCAGTTGTTCGCCGTATGCACACAACTTATGCATAAAATTTGTAGGTTCATTTTAGGGGGTATCCTGCAGATATATTATCGCCATGTGAAGGTGAAGATAGTGTAAAGTGGAACTACAACAATTCCCTGAAAGAGGTTCATTTTGAGAACTAGTGTTATCCGGCAACTCTTTCTTCCAGTCTCAAACAATAGTGTAATAATTTCTCTTTTTCAGGCTGCCTTCATCATAACTGGAAACAGCAAGAATGTGATGAATATGTCCCAGGCTGATCAACTTGCTATGTGGGAATCAGTGAGGAAAGGTATGCTCCCCAGAAACAACCTTTCTGTATGAAGTATACCTAGTTTCTACCATTTATGGACGATGCAGTCTCTCAATGCTTGTAACTTTCGTGCTTTGACTACAGCGTGTTACTTTGTTATTACTTATTATAGGTGACTTGGATAGTTATATGAATATCTCTACCAAGCTTAAGCTTGGACCGTTTGAAGAGGATTTCTTAGTACGGACTTCCTCGTTAGAGCCTCGACAAGGTTCTGATGAGCCTGAATCTCCTGGATCTGTCAAACCATGTATGCTCTTCTGTCATTGAACTCTCTACTTTTGTATTAATTGAACGTTTCAAACCAAATTTATTTTATTTTATTTTTGTTCGCACATTTTTTATATTAGTTAATTGATGCATGCTTTTGACATTCGTAAAACTTCACATACACTTTCAAGTTATACAATAATGGACCTATACATTATTGGAGTTGTATGACATTAAGATACGTCTATGATAAAAATGGATTTGTGTCACATTAAGAAATCACCATCTGCTCTGATAGATCTATTCCATTAATACCTTGTTAGGCAGGGTACCTGTTCGATTATACGTGCGCAGAGTTCAACAAGACCTTGAGGATTTAGAAGATGCGAAGCCCGTCAGTGACTGGGAAAGTGTATCCTATATAAATCGGCCATTCGAGATCCGGAAGGAGGGAGGTACGTAGCTCTGCTGCCAATATTTATGTTATCATTTGAATGCCAGTATGGATTGAGGAAGGATTTTGCTTGTTGTAATCACCAACCATGTAATAGTGCTTTTCAGAAAAATGTTAAATATTTTGAATTACCGTTGTCTGGAGATTATCCCCAAACTGAGAAGCATGCACATGTACATTTCTTCCATTGGAAAATTGGTGCAACTTCTGTTTATCCATTTATTTTGAGAGGATATTTATCTACCTATGCTACTACTGTATTTTACTTTCTGCTCTGCGACATCTTTCGAGAAAGCCAGGGTAAAGGGTTTAAGATTTCCTCTTTAACGAGAAACAAGTGTGACTGTAATCAGAGTTGACCCCTGAAACTGTGCAACTACATGTTTACAACTGCCTTCCACTCACACCCTTTGTTTCACGGTGGTTATGGTGTTGCGATAACAGTATTTCTTCTTGACATATAGTTCACTTTGCTCTGTTCTGCAGGTAGAAGCTACATTGCCTTGGAACATGCCTTGGAGACATTGCTACCAGAGTTCTTCAGCTCGAAGCTTACGGCTAGAGCTGCTGATCCTGAACCTGGGGCGACGACACCAGACTCAGAACCCGACGATTCAGGTACCAGTCCAGGCACTCCTCATGACGAGAAACCAGCTTCGGCGAGTCTGCAAGAGACAGATGTGGCCAAGAAGACCAAACTGAAGCTGGTGAGGGTGCAAGGCATCGAGCTCGACATGGACATACCATTCCTTTGGGTGGCCAACAACCTGAAGAACCCCGAATGCTACCTCCATGTTTGTGTATATGTTGGGGCATGAATACAATGTAACAGTGACACAAGAACAGTGTCGAAAGGTTAGATACCATAGGAGGAGTGAGACCAGGAATGGCCTGCTGGTCTTGTTCTTTGGTTGTACATATACAGATGGTAACATCCTTATCGTTTAGGTGTGTCGATGTAAGATCTGCAGTGTTGCTGGGTTTGAATACCATGATGAATGGAATGATTCCTGTTTCACAATTATTGATGTACTGTTCTGGTATGGATATGGAATTGTTGGGAAGGAAGAGCATTCGATGCATGGTGATGCTGTGTAATTCATATGCCATCTCTGTCAAATTTGAGTTAAGTCGTTTAAATGCTCACAACAGCGGGTTTTTTTTTTTGAGCAGTGCCTGCTATCATGGTCATTCGTTCGATGAGGGTACGTGATGAAAAGAAATTTTCGTTTGGGCTGGGGGGGGGGGGGGGGGGGGGGGGGTGGGGTTCACGTAGCTCCGCTGTTGGAAACATCTATGAATGAAGCATATCTGACTAGCACATGAATGAGTAAGGGGCTGAACAAATCATACCCTCTGTTAGGGCAGGCGGTGGCTTAGCAAGAAAAATAGGATTATGGGGGCCGGGTTGTCAAAACATGTTGGGGAGGGTCTCCGCCACTGAGGCCGGATGTTGCCCGCGCCTTCTTTTTGGCGGCGTCATCCTCGGCTGTGACGTCGGAGTCGGGGAAGTGGTGATGAAGACGAACCATGAGCAGTCACGCCGAGACGTACTCCTCAGAAACCTTATCACCTTTCCCATGCAAGATCACAAAAGAACGAGGTTCCAGAGGCCTGTTCTCCCGACCGGATATGCACACGGCCGTCGGAATGGGATTGCCGAAAGTAACATGAAGAGACTAACAGTAGGACCAGCTAGGGTTGTATGAGGAGAGACTGAGTTGGGACCAGCCAACGCCTCAACATATAGGCATCCGTGTAGGTAGTCATGGGCCTAAATCCAACGACCAAGTCGGCATGCAGCGGGGTAGGCCCATGATCGAGTCGGCATGCAAACAGGTAGGCACATGTAGCTAGATGCAACGTCTCGGATAGTCTGCTGACACGATCCCATTAAGTTTACTTCATCGTATTTGAGTAAACAACGTCTACAATACAAGTTCATCAACTTTCCAAACTTGTTTTTGGGCATCCTAACTTTCGCTTTGGAGAACACATTCGGTTCAAACCGACAGCTCGGGCTCGTCGTATGCTACCGATGTGGACGAGGCTACGAGGTTGGCGCATCTTTACTCTGCAAAATTGGTATATTTGGACTTGCGTGAAAGCACATTTTCTCGATGGTACCATTAATTTTGTATATGTAGTGTTATCCATGTACTCCCTTCATATCAAAATATAAGACGCTTTTGCAGTTTAAATTTGGACAGCAAGAAGCCTCGTATTTTGATACAGAGGTAATATATGTGATTATGACTATGTGCATCAATCGATGTAGAGGCCGGGAGTTTATCCTTTAAAAAAATCGGGGTTGCTATTTCACATCTAGATGTGAAATAGCTATCTCACATCTAAGTTTACAGTCACAGGATTAAACTTGCAATAAGATTTGTGCAATTGGGAAATAATCTGTATCGTACTGTTCCAGTCCTCATCGATGTGTGTTCTGTGTCTTGTTGGGCCTTTTTTGTTCGCTTTGCTAGCTCGTCCCCTGTGTCTGCCTGGGCCTTGTTGTTGTGGTCCTTTGTTTTTTTCGCTGTTGGCTGCGTTTTTCTATTTCATTTCACAAGTCTGTGCTACGACTCCGTCCTAGTTCTTCTCATTTTTGTACACTCCCATTTTGGCTCCTAGAATTTGTTTTTTTTGTTCATTTCTGTTTTATTTTGTTTTTGTTTTCTTTTTTACTTCATTATTTGTTTTATATTTTCTAGTTTCTCATTTTCTATTTCTTTCTCCATTTATTCTTTACTTATTAGTTTAAAATTCATGAACTAGTTTTCACTTTGTCATATGTTAATTTTCAATGTCATACAAATTTTGATCACCGGTTATTTTGTCACGCGCACTTTGTGTTGCGTCATGTGTTTGGTGTCTACTTGTCGACTTATTCGTGCGTATGTCTTTTGTTGTGCCATTTTCGCGGCGTGGTCTAGGTCCTGCTTTGGATTGGTTTGCTAATTCTCATCCAAATGAGAGTTAACAATGTTTTAGCTAACTCATATTACTGTTAGATGCACGTGCTTCTGAGTCGTGCTCGTCGTTATTGTGTCCTGTTTTTTGTTTGTCCCTCGTAGAGCAGTGAGACCCGATATGACATTTTTAGTGGTCCGTTATTATGTTTTGTGTATTGTTTTTTTGTGGCTTAGGCTTTTTGTGGAGGGCCACATATCTTTTTATTCTCTGTTTTGTTTTATTTTGGTTTGACGTGTAGCAAGATAAGATTGTAACTAGATTTTTCTCTTTAGATTGGCTAAATCTAATCTTGATGAGTTTTAGCTCATCTAAATCTATAAATGTCTAATTTGTTTGTTTTAATGTTTGCACAAACTCGATCATGCGCGTCTGAGTTAGCTCGTCCTTTTCTGTCGCTCGTCTTTCTGTCTCGTTTGTTTTCTGTCGTCATGTTCTCGCGTTTCTTTTCACCTGGGCCTATATATCTCGTCGTTTGGGGGCTCAACGGTGAAGCTCATCCCCTATCTTCTCACTGACCAAACTTTGGCCCTGTCATTTTGCATGTGTTTTGTTTTTCATCCCAATTATATGTCCATCCTTTGACATGCAACTGAGCGTGTAGTTTGTTTCATCCTAGTTGCAACTCGACCCTTGACTCGCAACTAGGCATAGTTTCGTAATTGCCCCAGGAGCAAATCCACCCTTGACTTGTAACTAGAGCATGTGCTTTTATTTTCATCCTAGTTGCAGGTCCACCATTGATACGCAATTGGGCATGTAGTTTGTTTCATCCTAGTTGCAAGTCGACCCTTGAGTCGCAACTGGACTCCTAGTTTCGTAGTTGTCCCAGGTACAAGTCCACACTTGACTCGCAACTGGAGCATGTATTTTTTTTTCATCCTAGTTGCATCTCCACAATTAACACGCAACTGGGCCTATATTATCTCTCATCTTAGTTGCAAGTCGACCCTTGACTCTCAACTTAGCACGTAGTTTCGTAGTTTTCTCAGGTGCAAGACCACCACCTACTCGCAACTGGGCTCGTAGTTGTCAGAGTTGCAAGCCCACCATTGACTCGCAACTTAGCACGTAGTTTTATAGTTTTCCAAGGTGCAAGACCACCATCTACCCGCAACTGGCTCGTAGTTGTCAGAGTTGCAAGCCCACCCTCGACTCGCAACTAGAGCATGTGTTTTAGTTTTTCATCCCAGTTGCAGGTCCACCATTGGCACGCAACTGTGATTGTAGTTTTTCTCATGTTAGTTGCAAGTCCACCCTTGACTCGCAACTAGGACCATAGTTTGTTTCATCCCAATTGCAAGTCAACTCTTTGACTTGTAATTGGGCTCGTTGTTTCTTAGTTGTCCCAAATGCAAGTCCACCCTCGACTTGTAACTGGGGCACAATCTTTTTTGTCGCAGTTGCAAGTCCACCCACGACTCGCAACTAGGGACCGACTTTTTTTTGCTTAGTTGTAAGTCCACCCTTGACTCGCAACCTGGGCCCATCCTTTTCTGTCCTAGTTGCAAGTCATTTTTCGACTCACAACTCGGGCCCGACCTTTTTTGTACTAGTTGCAAGTCCACCCTCGACTCGCAACTGGGGTCAGGTCTTTTTTGTCCCAGTTGCAAGTCCATCCTCGACTCGCAACTGGGGTCCGATCATTTTTTCTTCCAGTTGTAGGTCCATCCTTGACTCGCAACTAGGGTCCGACCTTTTTTTTGTCCCAGTTGCAATCCTAGCCCCGACTCGTAACTAGGACCCAACCTTTTTTATCCCAATTGCAAGTCCACCCTCAACTCACGACTGGGGGTCTGACATTTTTTTGTCTCGGTTTGTGATGCCCCCGATTTGACCGTACACTAATCATACACGCAAATGTGTACGACCAAGATCAGGGACTCACGGGAAGATATCACAACACAACTCTAGACACAAATTAAAATAATACAAGCTTTATATTACAAGCCAGGGGCCTCGAAGGCTCGAATACAATGCTCGAAGGCACAAGAGTCAGCGGAAGCAACAATATCTGAGTACAGACATAAGTTAAACAAGTTTGCCTTAAGAAGGCTAGCACAAACTGGGATACAGATCGAAAGAGGCGTAGGCCTCCTGCCTGGGATCCTCCTAACTACTCCTGGTCGTCGTCAGCGGGCATCACGTAGTAGTAGGCACCTCCGGTGTAGTAGGAGTCGTCGTCGAAGGTGGCGTCTGGCTCCTGGGCTCCAACATCTGGTTGCGACAACCAGAAAGAAAGGAAAGGGGGAAAAAGGGGGAGAAAGCAACCGTGAGTACTCATCATCCAAAGTACTCGCAAGCAAGGAACTACACTACATATGCATGGGTAAATGGTAAGGGTATCATATGTTGGACTGAACTGCAGAATGCCAGAATAGAGATAGCTAGTCCTTTCGAAGACTACGCTTCTGGCAACCTTCCATCTTGCAGGCATGTAGAAGAGAGTAGACGGGAGTCCTCCAAGTAGCATCGTATAGCATAAACCTAACCGATGATCCCTCCCTCGTCGCCCTGTGAGAGAGTGATCACCGGTTGTATCTGGCACTTGAAGGGTGTGTTTTTATTAAAGTATCCGGTTCTAGTTGTCATAAGGTCAAGGTAACAACTCCAAGTCGTCCTGTTACCGAAGAATCACGGCTATTCCTTCGAATAGATTAACTTCCCTGCAGGGGTGCACCACATAACCCAACACGCTCGATCCCATTTGGCCGGACACACTTTTCTGGGTCATGCCCGGCCTCGGAAGATCAACACGTCGCAGCCCCACCTAGACCAACAGAGAGGTCAGCACGCCGGTCTAAACCTAAGCGCCCAGGGGTCTGGGCCCATCGCCCTCAGCACACCTGCACGTTGCGTGGGCGGCCGGAAGCAGACCTAGCCTAGTAGGCGTTCCAGTCCAATCCAGCGCGCGCCGCTCCGTTGCTGACGTCACGAAGGCTTCGGCTGATACCACGACGTCGAGTGCCCATAATTGTCCCCGCGTAGATGGTTAGTGCGTATAGGCCAGTAGCCAGACTCAGATCAAATACCAAGATCTCGTTAAACGTGTTAAGTATCTGCGAACGCCGACCAGGGCCAGGCCCACCTCTCTCCTAGGTGGTCTCAACCTGCCATGTCGCTCCGCCTCAAGTAACAGTCGGGGGCCGTCGGGAACCCAGGCCCACCTCTACCGGGATGGAGCCACCTGCCCCTTCAGCCCCCATCTCCGAACAGTACCACAGGTAATGAAACTGTGTAAAGTATATAGCATATGCCCGTGATCACCTCCCGAAGTGATCACGGCCCAGTAGTATAGCATGGCAGACGGACAAGAGTGTAGGGCCACTGATGGAACACTAGCATCCTATACTAAGCAGTAGGATAGCAGGTAATGGTAACAACAGTAGTAGCAAGGACAGGCTATGCATCAGGATAGGAATAACGAAAGCAGTAACATGCTACACTACTCTAATGCAAGCAGTATAGAGGAGAGTAGGCGATATCTGGTGATCAAGGGGGGGGGCTTGCCTGGTTGCTCTGGCAAGAGAGAGGGGTCGTCAACTCCGTAGTCGTACTGGGTAGCAGCGGCGTCGGTCTCAGTGTCTATCGAGAGAAGAGGGGGGAGAAACAATAAATATATAAGCAAGCATATGCATAGTGATGCATGACATGACAAGTAACGACGTTAGAGGTGCCCTAACGCGGTTGTAGGTGATACCGGTGAAGGGGGATAACATCCGGGAAAGTATCCCCGGTGTTTCGTGTTTTCGAGCAGAGGAGCCGGAGGGGGAAAGTTGCGAGTTTGACATGTTAGGGGTGCGTGGCGGATGAACGGGCTGCGTATCCGGGTTCGTCTCATCATTCTGAGCAACTTTCATGTAGAAAGTATTTTCATCCGAGTTACGGATTAAAAGATATGATTTTCTAAAGATTTAAATCATTTTCTGATATTTAATTTAATTCAAAAATGGATATATGACATCAGCATGATGTCATGCTGACGTCAGCAGTCAACAGGGGTTGACTGGTCAACCTGACGTGTGGGGCCGGTCAGTGCCTAGTCAGCGGTACAGTCAGCGTTGACTGGGTCAAAGTTGACCAGTCAACAGGGCCAATGGGGCCCATCTGTCAGTGTCACATATTTTAAAAAGGGGGGTTTAAATTAAGCTAACTAGGGGTGGGGCCCCACTGTCATTGACTATTAACTAACCTAACAGATTAATTAACTAAACTAAGTGATTAGGTTAATCTAATCAGGATTAATTAAACCAATTAATTCTTCAATTAATTAATATTTTAATTAGTATTTATTAATTTATTTATTAAATCCTTTTTTTCGTTCTGGGCATGGGCCCCGTTTGCCATAGGCACCAGGGGCTTAGCGGGCGTGCGGGCAGCGGGTTACGGGCGTTGGCGCAGCCAAGCGAACCCGGGCAACGGCGACCCTGGCGAGCGCAGCCGCAGTGGCCAAGGCGGCGGGGTGGCGCGGCCGGGCCGGCGAGTGGCCAAGCGGGCGCGTGTCAGTATGCGAGCGGGCGCCGGCGGCTGCAAAGCGGCACGAGCGGGGCGGGGCGGCAAGCCGGAGCGGTCAGCGCAGCGGGGAACGGTGCAGGGCTCGTGGCGAAGGACGCGGGGCCTCCGAGCGGCGCCGCGGTGTAGTGGCCGGAGTTGGGCGGCGGGTGCAGCGAGCAGGAGGGCGCGGGTCCGTGGGCGGGCACTGGCCGGTCGGGAACGCGGCGCGGGCGCGACCAGAGGTCGCCGGGCGCGGGCTAGGTGAGGGGGAGAGAAGGAGAGGCCAGGGGCGACCGGGCTGCAGCGCGGTTGTGCCGGGGCGCACGGCGCGCGCGAGGTAGAGCGGGCGCGGCCGGGGCCTGGTGGCCGCGAGCGTGTGATCGGGCGTGCGCACGCGGGAGGAAGCGGCAGCAGGCGAGCGCTGCGGGTGAGCACGCGGAGGAGCACGACCGCGTCGACGGGGACGAGGGGGAGGAAGAGGCCGGGGGCCTCACCGGGTGCCTGTAGGGACTGGGGCAGCGGGGGTCGAGGTGGGAAGATGGGGACGGTGCGGCGAAGAGGATGCAGGCCGGCGAGGGGGGGGGTCCGGCGACGGGGAGGTCGAGGCGGAGGCACGGTCTAGGCGGCGGCGTGCGCGCGGGGGAGAGGGGCGAGGGGATCGGGATCTCCTCCTGATCCAGATCCGAACGAGGGGAGTGGGGGGGAGCGAGTGGGGCGACGGGGTGGTTAGGGTTTCGGGGATGAGTGGATAAGGGGGAGTGGGGGGAGGCCGGTTGGGCCTGCGGCCGAATGGGCCGGCCTGCTGGGCCGAAGCCCAGTGGGGGGCCTTCTCTTCCTTTTCTTTTTTTGTTTGTTTTTCCCCTTTGTATTTTCTTTTACTATTTCTTTTCTGTTTTAATTCATTTAAAAGCAGTTAGGCATTTTATAAAAATGTGTTTACTTCACCATAATTACCGATGCAATAATAGACATAGCCCGAACATTTTATTTTTAATATTTGAAAACTTTCATTGTCGACTTTAAATTTAAGCTTGAATTTGACACGGTTTCGAATTATCCCGAGATTAGTAACAGTAATCGCAGATGTCATGGCATCATTAGGAGAGTTTTACTGTAGCCAAATTATCCGGGCGTTACAAATCTCCTCCACTACAAGAAATCTCGTCCCGAGATTTAGGAGGTACAAGGAAACAACGCGGGGTATTCATCACGTAGGCGATCCTCGCGTTCCCAAGTGGCTTCGTCTTCAGAGTGATTCGACCACTAGACTTTGAGGAATTTGATCGCCTTCTGACGTGTGCGGCGTTCAGCTTGGTCAAGGATGCGGACCGGGTTCTCTTTATAAGAGAGGTCCTGTTGCAATTCGAGCACTTCATGATCCACCGCTCGGATTGGATCCTTGAAGCAACGGCGGAGTTGTGACACATGGAACACATCGTGAACCTGAGAAAGGTTCGGCGGAAGCTCCAGTTGATATGCCACCTTTCCACGCCTTTCGAGAATAGTGAAGGGACCGATATAGCGAGGAGCTAGCTTGCCCTTGATCCCGAAGCGGTGAGCACCCTTCATTGGTGTAACTCGAAGATAAGCCTTTTCGCCAGGTTGATAGACCATCTCTTGGTGATGACGGTCATACTGACTTTTCTGACGTGACTGAGCAGTCTTGAGATTCTCGCGAATAATGCGAACTTGTTCTTCGGCCTGTTGGATAATATCCGGACCGAAGAGTGGACGTTCCCCCGTTTCTGACCAGTTCAGAGGGGTTCGACACTTCCGTCCATATAGCACTTCGAAGGGGGACATCTTCAGACTAGCTTGATAGCTATTATTATAAGAGAACTCGGCATATGGAAGAGATTCCTCCCATTTCTTGCCGAATGATATTACACAAGCTCGAAGCATGTCTTCGAGAACTTGGTTGACACGTTCAACTTGCCCTTGTGACTGCGGATGAAACACAGTACTGAAAGATAAGTGAGTCCCCATAGCTTCTTGGAAACTTGCCCAGAATCTTGAAGTGAATAAGCTGCCACGGTCCGAACTGATAACCAGTGGAATACCGTGAAGTGAAACAATTCTGGACATGTAGAGAGTAGCAAGCTGACTAGCAGTGATTGTCTCTTTGACCGCCAGAAAATGGGCAACTTTGGAAAGCCGGTCAATGACGACAAGAATAGCATCATTACCTTTCTGTGACTTGGGAAATCCAATGACGAAGTCCATCTCAACATGGTCCCATTTCCATTCAGGAATAGAGATAGGTTGTAGAGTTCCAGCAGGCCTTTGATGCTCTGCTTTGATTCGGCGACAAACGTCACACTCAGCAACATAACGAGCAATGTCCTGCTTCATATTAGACCACCAGAATCTTTGACGAATATCCTGGTACATCTTCGTACTACCAGGATGGATGGACAGAGGCGTATCATGAGCTTCTTGCATAACCCTTTTAGTCTTATCCAGGTTTTTCTTCGAACATGGTACCACTAGGCGGCCTTTGAAATACAAGGCGCCATCGTCGGCAATAGTGAAGAATGAGGGCTTTCCTTCTGCTAGATGGCGTTTAATCTTATGGACTTCAGAGTCATAACCTTGAATAGTCTTTATACCAGCTACGAAATCTGGTACGACAGTCAGGGTATTTAGAGAACCCTTAGTAACAACAAGAAGATTCATCTTGCGGAATTCCGGGGGAGGGGGAGCGAGTGCTCTAGGAGGAACAATATGGAGGTTCAGCTTTCTAAATTCTTCGACAAGCAAGGGCTGAACTTTATGAACCTGGAGGTGGTTGCAGTAAGACTTGCGGCTCAAGGCATCAGCCATTACATTAGCCTTGCTGGGGGTATAGGATGTACCCACGTCAAAGTCTGCAACAGTCTCCATCCATCTCTGCTGACGGAGGTTCAGATCTGGCTGAGTAAACAGATACTTCAGACTTTGATGGTCAGTGAAGATCTCACAACGATTACCGAGAAGGTAATGTCGCCACTACTTCAGTGCATGAATGACAGCAGCCAGCTCGAGGTCGTGAACTGGGTAGTTTTCTTCATGAGGGTGCAGTTGACGAGAGGCATAAGCAATCACTCTGCGCTCCTGCATTAGGACACAGCCTAATCCTTGACGGGAAGCGTCACAGTAAATGACAAAGTCCTTCTTAGTATCAGGTGGTGCAAGCACGGGGGCAGAAGTCAACTTGTCTTTGAGCACCTGGAAACTTTCCTGACACTTGTCTGTCCAGTCAAACTTGACACCCTTATGCAACAGATTAGTCAGGGGCCTGGCAATCTTGGAGAAGTTCTCGACGAATCGACGACAATAGCTGGCGAGACCGAGGAAACTTCGGACTTGCTTCACATTCTTCGGAGGAGTCCAATCAAGAATAGCCTGAACTCGTTCAGGGTTGACGGCAATACCATCTTTGGAGATGACATGCCCAAGATAGGTTACTTCGGGGAGCCAAAATTCACACTTGGAATACTTAGCATACAGCTGATGCTCCCGAAGCTTTTCCAGCACAAGACGAAGATGTTCAGCATGTTCCTCCTTGTTCTTGGAAAATACAAGGATATCATCCAAATAAACCACGACGAACTTGTTGAGGTAATCCATGAATATATAATTCATCAGACGAGAGAAGGTGGCTGGAGCATTCGTTAAGCCGAATGACATGACGGTGTACTCGTATGATCCATACCGAGTCACGAAGGCGGTTTTTGGGATGTCCTCTTCACGAACACGGATCTGGTGGTAACCCAACCTCAAGTCGAGTTTGGAGAACACTGATGAGCCAGCCAGTTGATCATAAAGATCATTGATCCGAGGAAGAGGGTATTTATTCTGAATGGTAGCTTGGTTTATAGGACGGTAGTCTTGGACCAATCGGTTTGTCCCATCCTTCTTCCTAACAAAGAGAGAAGGTGCTCCCCAAGGAGAGCAATTTGGGCGAATGAAACCTTTGACAAGAGATTTGTCGATTTCCTCCTTAAGCTCAATGAGCTCATGCGGCGGCATCTTGTAGGGTCGTTTAGCTATAGGGGTGGTGCCGGGTTTCAAGTCGATGATGAATTCGACAGCTCTAGCAGGGGGAATCCCTGGAAGCTCTTCTGGGAAGACATCTTGGAATTCACAAATGACGGGAATGTTTTCAATGCCCTCGAGTGGTGCAACGTTCAACGCATTCAAGGCATAAAGCCGTGCCTCGGCGTTTTGCACCAGATGAGCTTGGTAAGTAACTATTTCGTCTGAAGGGTGTAGCAGATGGACGGTCTTAGTGGCGCAAACTATAGAAGCAGTATGCGCTTTTAACCAATTCATTCCCAGAATGAGATCAATGCTACAGGACTTCAGTACGATGGGAGAGACAAGGAATTCCAGTCCTTCGATTTCTATAGGGACGTCGTTGCAAATCATGGAGGTTCGACATTGGCCCGCAGGGGTGTGTACTAATAGTGAAGCATTCATGTCCTCACATTTAATGTCGTGCAAGCATGCAAAACCTTCTGACATGAATGAATGCGATGCACCTGTATCAAATAAAACGGATGCTGGTACTGAATTTACGAGGAGGGTACCCATCACAGTAGCAGGCTGGTCTTGAGCTTCGCTCAGATCAACGTGGTTGGCATGAACACGACCATAAGACTTGGCATTGTTGCTGCGGGGCTGGTTATTTCCACGGCCAGTTGCTGGAAGGGCCAGTTGATTCTGGTTCTGGTTGCATTCCCTAGAACGATGCCCTGGTTGTCCACACCTGAAGCACAACCCATTATTGGGAGTGGGAACAGGAGCTTGTGGTGGTGGAGCTCGGAGTCTTGGCTGCCTAGTCGGAGGAGCAGGCAGACGAGGTGCAGCATAGGTCTGCCTTGGAGTAGGTGCATCCGGCTGGTACAAGCTATTGGGAATCCATATCTTGCGCTTCTGCGAGGATGGGCCCGAAGATGAGCCCGTGTCATGGTTGCGCCTATGAGAGCTCTGGTATTCCTGCAGACCAGTTTCGACATTGATGGCTTTGTTCACCAGAGTGGCGAAATCAGCAAAGTCATGCACTAGAAGTGCGAGCTTGATGTTAGCTTGAAGGCCATCACGGAACTTCTCCTGTCTGCGTGTATCAGTTGCAATGTCTTCTTCAGCATAGCGGGACAAATCAAGAAACTCCCACTGGTAAGCTTCCACAGTTTTGTTGCCTTGGGTGAGGTTTCGGAACTCACGCTTCTTCCGGTCCATGACTCCCTGAGGAATGAAGCGAGCACGGAAGGCAGCTTGGAAGTCTGGCCAGGTGATGATTGTTCCAGCTGGCAGAGTACGCCTGTGGCTTTCCCACCATTGAGTTGCGGGTCCCTTCAGGAAGAAGGAAGCAAAGGTGACATAGCTGGCATGGGCTACATCAGCAGACTCCATCTCATAGGTGATGTCACGGAGCCAGTCATCAGCATCCAGAGGCTGAGTTGAGCTGCGGTACACAGTTGGGTTCAGGCGCATGAAATCCTGCAGAGTTACTGGGGTTGGCTGCTGGTTCATATCGGGGCGAGGAAACTGAGCCATCATATTCTCCATGAATTGGCGATTCATCTCAAGCTGTTGGATCATACCAGCCATGTACTCAGGCGGTGGTGGGGCGTTGCCACCACGACCACGACCACCTGGTCTAACCATCCTGCTAATATTTAACAGGGGTAGTTCAGCATTGAGAAATTTGCAAAAAAAAAACAAAAAACAAGAGTCATTCATGATGGAACATGCACAACGAAAGCAGCACGATAGATACTACATAGTAGTCGGCATATCTTACAAAAGAGATCATGCATAGAGTTCATTACACAGTGTTCAGTACATAGTCTAAGACATCATAGGCGGCACACAGGCTCGCGGCGAATGCATCTAACCCTAATAAGCAAGTCTACGTCAGTCCCATGCGGTACTGCGGAGGTAGGTGTAGCCCGACAGCTGGTAGTGATGCGAAGGGAAGACCTCCACGCGAGTAGCCTAGGGTCCGCGAATACTCTGGTGCGGAACCCGATGCACAGGTGGTAGGAGAGGACCCAATGCAGGAGAGTAGCCTCCCACATCTGGCCAGCCGACGCCCTGGGGCATCACGGTCCGGGCAGGGTAGATCGCAGAACGCGACAGATCACCAGAGCGGACAGAGGGGTGCAACAGCGTCAGAGCATGATACAGGTGCTGATGGGTGGTGTACAACTCGTGGCGAAGAGCTCGGTTAGCTCTATCCAGCCCATCAGCATGCAGAACCAGGTTCTGATGGTAGAAGGGCTCTCAGGTGACAGTGGAGTAGGCAGCAGTGTAGTATCCCTCCGCACCAACATCGGATGCGATAGCAATGTGCCTGAAGGGGGAGGTATCCAACTCCTGACACTCTCCATGGAGACGTGTCAGAGCAGCATAAGCAGCATCGTGGACCGCCATATCGATAGTCACTCCAACACCATGAGCAGTGTGCAGCACGGTAGTGGAGTCATACTCCCGAGAGTAGAGGTGGACGATGGCACGGTACTGCTCCTGGTTGAAGTCCTGATACTCCTCATAGACGGTGTACTCAGGGTGTCAGCGATAACCCAGATAGGTCATCATCTCAACCAACACAGCAGGTGATCCTGAGGCACCAATGGCCGTCGTGTGGCGCACGACCTGCCTCGTGGGTTCCATCTGAAAACAAAGATGTTTTCACAGGAGTCAAATGACCATGTGGATAATGTTCAAGTACTACTCTAAAGAATAACTAGGGCTTATCCAACTTTGGGGTGAACGTGGTCACGGGATCCTAGTGTTAGAGTTAGTAAAATCGTTTAACCCGAGTAGGAGAGAGTTCAGAGTCCCAGAGTAAGGATCGAGGAGTAAAAGATCCTAATACCACCCAGATGGCGATGTGGGCCCATAAGGCACACAACCATGTTAGTAAAAGTTTTTATAATGTCTAGACTCAACTTCGGCCAAGGAGTGTGGAAGGGGGATTCCTACAGGCAGTCGGCTCTGATACCAACTTGTGACGCCCCCGATTTGACCGTACACTAATCATACACGCAAATGTGTACGACCAAGATCAGGGACTCACGGGAAGATATCACAACACAACTCTAGACACAAATTAAAATAATACAAGCTTTATATTACAAGCCAGGGGCCTTGAAGGCTCGAATACAATGCTCGAAGGCACAAGAGTCAGCGAAAGCAACAATATCTGAGTACAGACATAAGTTAAACAAGTTTGCCTTAAGAAGGCTAGCACAAACTGGGATACAGATCGAAAGAGGCGCAGGCCTCCTGCCTGGGATCCTCCTAACTACTCCTGGTCGTCGTCAGCGGGCATCACGTAGTAGTAGGCACCTCCGGTGTAGTAGCAGTCGTCGTCGAAGGTGGCGTCTGGCTCCTGGGCTCTAACATCTGGTTGCGACAACCAGAAAGAAAGGAAAGGGGGAAAAAGGGGGAGAAAGCAACCGTGAGTACTCATCCATGTTGGGGAACGTAGCAGAAAACAAAAATTTTCCTACGGTTTCACCAAGATCCATCTTAGGAGTTCATCTAGCAACGAGTGATTAGATGCATCTACGTACCATGTAGATCGCGAGCGGAAGCGTTCAAAGAACGGGGATGAGGTAGTCGAACACGACGTGATCCAAATCACCGGAGATCCTAGCACCGAACGGACGGCACCTCCGCGTTCAACACACGTACGGTCAGCGTAATGTCTCCTTCTTCTTGATCCAGCAAGAGGGAAGGAGAGGTTGAGGAAGATGGCTCCTGCAGCAGCACGACGGCGTGGTGATGGTGAAGCTGCAGTACTCCGTCAGGGCTTCGCCAAGCACTATGGAGGAGGAGGAGGTGTTGGAGAGGGAGAAGGAGGCAACCAAAGGCATGGATGAAGAGCCCTCCTTCCCCCACTATATATAGGCCAAGGGGGGGGGGGCGCCGGCCCTAGGAGATCCAATCTCCTAGGGGGGTGCGGCCAAGGGGGAGGAATCCTTGCTCCCCAAGGCACCTAGGAGGTGCCTTCCCCTCCTAGGACTCTTCCTCCTTGAAACCCTAGGCGCATGGGCCTCTTGGGGCTGGTGCCCTTGGCCCATGTAGGCCAAGGCGCACCCCCTACAGCCCATGTGGCCCCCCCGGGACAGGTGGCCCCACCCGGTGGACCCCCGGGACCCTTCCGGTGGTCCCGGTACAATACCGATGACCCCGAAACTTGTCCCGATAGCCGAAACAGGACTTCCCATATATAAATCTTTACCTCCGGACCATTCCGAAACTCCTCGTGACATCCGGGATGTCATCCGGGACTCCGAACAACATTCGGGTTACTGCATATACATATCCCTACAACCCTAGCGTCACCGAACCTTAAGTGTGTAGACCCTACGGGTTCGGGAGACATGTAGACCTGACCGAGATCGCTCTCCGGTCAATAACCAACAGCGGGATCTGGATACCCATGTTGGCTCCCACATGCTCCTCGATGATCTCATCGGATGAACCACGATGTCGAGGATTCAAGCAACCCCGTATACAATTCCCTTTGTCAATCGATATGTTACTTGCCCGAGATTCGATCGTCGGTATCCCAATACCTCGTTCAATCTCGTTACCGGCAAGTCACTTTACTCGTACCGTAATGCATGATCCTGTGACCAGACACTTGGTCACTTTGAGCTCATTATGATGATGCATTACCGAGTGGGCCCAGTGATACCTCTCCGTCATACGGAGTGACAAATCCCAGTCTTGATCCATGTCAACCCAACAGACACTTTCGGAGATACCCGTAGTATACCTTTATAGTCACCCAGTTACGTTGTGACGTTTGGCACACCCAAAGCACTCCTACGGTATCCTGGAGTTACACGATCTCATGGTCTAAGGAAAAGATACTTTGACATTGGAAAACTCTAGCAAACGAACTATACGATCTTGTGCTATGTTTAGGATTGGGTCTTGTCCATCACATCATTCTCCTAATGATGTGATCTCGTTATCAATGACATCCAATGTCCATAGTCAGGAAATCATGACTATCTGTTGATCAACGAGCTAGTCAACTAGAGGCTTACTAGGGACATGTTGGTGTCTATTATTCACACATGTATTACGATTTCCGGATAACACAATTATAGCATGAATAAAGACAATTATCATGAACAAGGAAATATAATAATAATGCTTTTATTATTGCCTCTAGGGCATATTTCCAACAGTCTCCCACTTGCACTAGAGTCAATAATCTAGTTACACTGTGATGAATCGAACACCCATGGAATTCTGGTGTTGATCATGTTTTGCTATAGGGAGAGGTTTAGTCAACGGATCCGCTACATTCAGGTCCGTATGTACTTTACAAATCTCTATGTCTCCATCTTGAACATTTTCACGAATGGAGTTGAAGCGACGCTTGATGTGCCTTGTCTTCTTGTGAAACCTGGGCTCCTTGGCAAGTGCAATAGCTCCAGTGTTGTCACAGAAGAGTTTGATTGGCCCCGACGCATTGGGTATGACTCCTAGGTCGGTGATGAACTCCTTCACCCATATTGCTTCATGTGCTGCCTCCGAGGCTGCCATGTACTCCGCTTCACATGTAGATCCCGCCACGACGCTCTGCTTGCAACTGCACCAGCTTACTGCCCCACCATTCAATATATACACGTATCCGGTTTGTGACTTAGAGTCATCCAGATCTGTGTCGAAGCTAGCGTCGACGTAACCCTTTACGACGAGCTCTTCGTCACCTCCATAAACGAGAAACATTTCCTTAGTCCTTTTCAGGTACTTCAGGATATTCTTGACCGCTGTCCAGTGTTCCTTGCCGGGATTACTTTGGTACCTTCCTACCAAACTTACGGCAAGGTTTACATCAGGTCTGGTACACAGCATGGCATACATAATAGAACCTATGGCTGAGGCATAGGGGATGACACTCATCTCTTCTATATCTTCTGCCGTGGTCGGACATTGAGCTGAGCTCAATTTCACACCTTGTAACACAGGCAAGAACCCCTTCTTAGATTGATCCATATTGAACTTCTTCAATATCTTATCAAGGTATGTGCTTTGTGAAAGACCTATGAGGCGTCTTGATCTATCTCTATAGATCTTGATGCCTAATATATAAGCAGCTTCTCCAAGGTCCTTCATTGAAAAACTCTTATTCAAATAGGCCTTGATGTTGTCCAAGAGTTCTATATCATTTCCCATCAAAAGTATGTCATCTACATATAGTATGAGAAATGCTACAGAGCTCCCACTCACTTTCTTGTAAACGCAGGCTTCTCCATAAGTCTGCATAAACCCAAACGCTTTGATCATCTCATCAAAGCGAATGTTCCAACTCCGAGATGCTTGCACCAGCCCATAAATCGAGCGTTGGAGCTTGCACACCTTGTCAGCATTCTTAGGATCGACAAAACCTTCCGGCTGCATCATATACAATTCTTCCTCAAGGAAACCATTAAGGAATGCCGTTTTGACGTCCATTTGCCATATTTCATAATCGTAGAATGCGGCAATTGCTAACATGATTCGGACGGACTTCAGCTTCGCTACCGGTGAGAAAGTCTCATCGTAGTCAACCCCTTGAACTTGTCGATAACCCTTAGCGACAAGCCGAGCTTTATAGATGGTCACATTACCATCCGCGTCTGTCTTCCTCTTAAAGATCCATTTATTTTCTATGGCTCGCCGCTCAATGGGCAAGTCAGTCAAAGTCCATACTTCGTTTTCATACATGGATCCTATCTCGGATTTCATGGCTTCTAGCCATTTGTCGGAATCCGGGCCCGTCATCGCTTCTTCATAGTTCGAAGGTTCACCGTTGTCTAACAACATGATTTCCAAGACAGGGTTGCCATACCACTCTGGTGCGGAACGTGTCCTTGTGGACCTTCGAATTTCAGTAGGAGCTTGATCAGAAGTATCTTGATCATCATCAATAACTTCCTCTCTAGTAGGTGCAGGCACCTCAGGAACATTTTCTTGAGTTGTGCCATTTTCCGGTTCAAGAGGTAACACTTCATCAAGTTCTACTTTCCTCCCACTTACTTCTTTCGAGAGAAACTCTTTCTCTAGAAAGAATCCATTCTTGGCAACAAAGATCTTGCCTTCGGATCTGAGGTAGAAGGTATACCCAACAGTTTCTTTAGGGTATCCTATGAAGACGCATTTTTCCGACTTGGGTTCGAGCTTTTCAAGTTGAAGTTTCTTGACATAAGCATCGCATCCCCAAACTTTCAGAAACGACAGCTTAGGTTTCTTCCCAAACCATAATTCAAACGGTGTCGTCTCAACGGATTTCGACGGAGCCCTATTTAAAGTGAATGTGGCAGTCTCTAAAGCATAGCCCCAAAAAGATAGCGGTAAATCGGTAAGAGACATCATAGATCGCACCATATCTAATAGAGTGCGATTACGACGTTCGGACACACCATTACGCTGAGGTGTTCCAGGCGGCGTGAGTTGTGAAACTATTCCACATTTTCTTAAGTGTGTGCCAAATTCGTGACTCAAGTATTCTCCTTCACGATCTGATCGTAGAAACTTGATTTTCCTGTCACGTTGATTCTCAACCTCACTCTGAAATTCCTTGAACTTTTCAAAGGTTTCAGACTTGTGTTTCATTAGGTAGATATACCCATATCTACTCAAATCATCAGTGAGGGTGAGAACATAACGATAGCCACCGCGAGCCTCAACACTCATTGGACCGCACACATCAGTATGTATGATTTCCAATAAGTTGGTTTCTCGCTCCATTGTTCCTGAGAACGGAGTCTTGGTCATCTTACCCATGAGGCATGGTTCGCACGTGTCAAATGATTCATAATCAAGAGACTCTAAAAGTCCATCTGCATGGAGCTTCTTCATGCGTTTGACACCTATGTGACCAAGGCGGCAGTGCCACAAGTATGTGGGACTATCATTATCAACTTTACATCTTTTGGTACTCACACTATGAATATGTGTAGCATTACGCTCGAGATTCATTAAGAATAAACCATTCACCATAGGAGCATGACCATAAAACATATCTCTCATATAAATAGAACAACCATTATTCTCGGACTTAAATGAGTAGCCATCTCAAATTAAACGAGATCCCGATACAATGTTCATGCTCAAAGCTGGCATTAAATAACAATTATTAAGGTTTAAAACTAATCCCGAAGGTAAATATAGAGGTAGCGTGCCGACGGCGATCACATTGACCTTGGAACCATTCCCGACGCGCATCGTCACCTCGTCCTTTGCCAGTCTCCGCTTATTCCGCAGCCCCTGCTTTGAGTTACAAATGTGAGCAACTGCACCGGTATCAAATACCCAGGAGCTACTACGGGTACTAGTAAGGTACACATCAATTACATGTATATCATATATACCTTTTGTTTTGCCGGCCTTCTTGTCCGCTAAGTATTTGGGGCAGTTCCGCTTCCAGTGACCACTTCCCTTGCAATAAAAACACTCGGTCTCGGGCTTGGGTCCATTCTTTGGCTTCTTCCCGGCAGCTTGCTTGCCGGGCGCGGCAACTCCCTTGCCGTCCTTCTTGAAGTTCTTTTTACCCTTGCCCTTCTTGAACTTAGTGGTTTTATTGACCATCAACACTTGATGTTCCTTCTTGACTTCTACCTCTGCTGATTTCAGCATTGCAAATACCTCAGGAATGGTCTTTTCCATCCCCTGCATATTGAAGTTCATCACAAAGCTCTTGTAGCTCGGTGGAAGCGACTGGAGGATTCTGTCAATGACCGCATCATCCGGGAGATTAACTCCCAGCTGAGTCAAGCGGTTATGTAACCCAGACATAGTGAGTATGTGCTCACTGACAGAACTATTTTCCTCCATCTTACAGCTGAAGAATTTTTCGGAGACTTCATATCTCTCGACCCGGGCATGAGCTTGGAAAACCATTTTCAGCTCTTCGAACATCTCATATGCTCCATGTCTCTCAAAACTCTTTTGGAGCCCCGGCTCTAGGCTGTAAAGCATGCCGCACTGAACGAGGGAGTAGTCATCGGTACGTGCCTGCCTAGCGTTCATAACGTCTTGTTCTGCAGGGAGAACAGGTGCGTCACCCAGGGTGCTTGTAGGACATAATCTTTCTTGGCAGCTATGAGGATGATCCTCAGGTTCCGGACCCAGTCCGTATAGTTGCTGCCATCGTCTTTCAGCTTGGTTTTCTCTAGGAACGCGTTAAAGTTGAGGACTACGTTGGCCATTTGATCTACAAGACATATTGTAAAGATTTTAGACTAAGTTCATGATAATTAAGTTCATCTAATCAAATTATTTAATGAACTCCCACTTAGATAGACATCCCTCTTCTAGTCATCTAAGTATAACATGATCCGAGTCAACTAGGCCGTGTCCGATCATCACGTGAGACGGACTAGTCAACGTCGGTGAACATCTTCATGTTGATCGTATCTTCTATACGACTCATGCTCGACCTTTCGTTCTTCTGTGTTCCGAGGCCATGTCTATACACATGCTAGGCTCATCAAGTCAACCTAAGTGTTTGCATGTGTAAATCTGTCTTACACCCGTTGTATGTGAACGTTTTGAATCAAACACCCGATCATCACGTGGTGCATTGAAACAACGAACTGTCGCAACGGTGCACAGTTAGGGGGAACACTTTCTTGAAATTATTATGAGGGATCATCTTATTTACTACCGTCGTTCTAAGTAAACAAGATGCAAAACATGATAAACATCAAATGCAATCAAATAATAATAGTGACATGATATGGCCAATATCACATAGCTCCTTTGATCTCCATCTTGGGGCTCCATGATCATCTTGTCACCGGCTTGACACCATGATCTCCATCATCATGATCCCCATCATCGTGTCTCCATGAAGTTGCTCGCCAACTATTACTTCTACTACTATGGCTAACGCGTTTAGCAATAAAGTAAAGTAATTTACATGGCGTTTCTCAATGACACGCAGGTCATACAAAAAATAAAGACAACTCCTATGGCTCCTGCCGGTTGTCATACTCATCGACATGCAAGTCGTGATTCCTATTACAATAGCATGAACATCTCATACATCACATATAGATCATTCATCATTCATCACAACTTTGGCCATATCATATCACAAAGCACTTGCTGCAAAAACAAGTTAGACGTCCTCTAATTGTTGTTGCATGTTTTACGTGGCTGAAGTAGGGTTCTAGCAAGAACGTTTTCTTACCTACGTGAAACCACAACGTGATTTGTCAACTTCTATTTACCCTTCATAAGGACCCTTTTCATCGAATCCGCTCCAACTAAAGTAGGAGAGACAGACACCCGCCAGCCACCTTATGCAACTAGTGCATGTTAGTCGGTGGAACCGGTCTCACGTAAGCGTACGTGTAAGGTTGGTCCGGGCCGTTTCATCCCACAATACCGTTGAAGCAAGATAAGACTAGTAGCGACAAGAAAGTTGACAACATCTACTCCCACAACAAATTGTGTTCTACTCGCGCAAGAAGAACTACACATAGACCTAGCTCATGATGCCACTGTTGGGGAACGTAGCAGAAAACAAAAATTTTCCTACGGTTTCACCAAGATCCATCTTAGGAGTTCATCTAGCAACGAGTGATTAGATGCATCTACGTACCTTGTAGATCGCGAGCGGAAGCGTTCAAAGAACGGGGATGAGGTAGTCGAACACGACGTGATCCAAATCACCGGAGATCCTAGCACCGAACGGACGGCACCTCCGCGTTCAACACACGTACGGTCAGCGTAATGTCTCCTTCTTCTTGATCCAGCAAGAGGGAAGGAGAGGTTGAGGAAGATGGCTCCTGCAGCAGCACGACGGCGTGGTGATGGTGAAGCTGCAGTACTCCGTCAGGGCTTCGCCAAGCACTATGGAGGAGGAGGAGGTGTTGGAGAGGGAGAAGGAGGCAACCAAAGGCGTGGATGAAAAGCCCTCCTTCCCCCACTATATATAGGAGGGCCAAGGGGGGGCGCCGGCCCTAGGAGATCCAATCTCCTAGGGGGGCGGCGGCCAAGGGAGGTTTCCCTCCCCCCCAAGGCACCTAGGGGTGCCTTCCACTTGTGGGACTCTTCCCCTTTGGAAACCCTGGGCGCATGGGCCCCATGGGGCTGGTGTCCTTGGCCCATGTAGGCCAAGGCGCACCCCCCTACAGCCCATGTGGCCCCCCGGGGCAGGTGGACCCACCCGGTGGACCCCCGGGACCCTTCCGGTGGTCCCGGTACAATACCGGTGACCCCGAAACTTGTCCCGATGGCCGAAATAGCACTTCCTATATATAATTCTTTACCTCCGGACCATTCCGGAACTCCTCGTGACGTCTGGGATCTCATCCGGGACTCCGAACAACATTCGGGTTACTGCATATACATATCCCTACAACCCTAGCATCACCGAACCTTAAGTGTGTAGACCCTATGGGTTCGGGAGACATGTAGACATGACCGAGATCGCTCTCCGGTCAATAACCAACAGCGGGATCTGGATACCCATGTTGGCTCCCACATGCTCCTCGATGATCTCATCGGATGAACCACGATGTCAAGGATTCAAGCAACCCCGTATACAATTCCCTTTGTCAATCGGTATGTTACTTGCCCGAGATTCGATCGTCGGTATCCCAATACCTCGTTCAATCTCGTTACCGGCAAGTCACTTTACTCGTACCGTAATGCATGATCCCGTGACCAGACACTTGGTCACTTTGAGCTCATTATGATGATGCATTACCGAGTGGGCCCAGTGATACCTCTCCGTCATACGGAGTGACAAATCCTAGTCTTGATCCGTGTCAACCCAACAGACACTTTCGGAGATACCCGTAGTATACCTTTATATTCACCCAGTTACGTTGTGACGTTTGGTACACCCAAACACTCCTACGGTATCCGGGAGTTACACGATCTCATGGTCTAAGGAAAAGATACTTGACATTGGAAAACTCTAGCAAACGAACTATACGATCTTGTGCTATGTTTAGGATTGGGTCTTGTCCATCACATCATTCTCCTAATGATGTGATCTTGTTATCAATGACATCCAATGTCCATCGTCAGGAAACCATGACTATCTGTTTATCAACGAGCTAGTCAACTAGAGGCTTACTAGGGACATGTTGGTGTCTATTATTCACACATGTATTACGATTTCCGGATAACACAATTATAGCATGAATAAAGACAATTATCATGAACAAGGAAATATAATAATAATGCTTTTATTATTGCCTCTAGGGCATATTTCCAACAATCCAAAGTACTCGCAAGCAAAGCTACCACTACATATGCAGGTATCAAATGGAATAAGGCTATCATATGTGGACTGAACTGCAGAATGCCAGAATAAGAGGGGGATAGCTAGTCCTTTCGAAGACTACGCTTCTGGCAACCTCCATCTTGCAGCATGTAGAAGAGAGTAGACGGAAGTCCTCCAAGTAGCATCGCATAGCATAACCTAACCGATGATCCTCCCCTCGTCGCCCTGTGAGAGAGCGATCACCGGTTGTATCTGGCACTTGGAAGGGTGTGTTTTATTAAGTATCCGGTTCTAGTTGTCATAAGGTCAAGGTACAACTCCAAGTCGTCCTGTTACCGAAGATCACGGCTATTCGAATAGATTAACTTCCCTGCAGGGGTGCACCACATACCCCAACACGCTCGATCCCATTTGGCCGGACACACTTTTCTGGGTCATGCCCGGCCTCGGAAGATCAACACGTCGCAGCCCCACCTAGACCAACAGAGAGGTCAGCACGCCGGTCTAAACCTAAGCGCCCAGGGGTCTGGGCCCATCGCCCTTAGCACACCTGCACGTTGCGTGGGCGGCCGGAAGCAGACCTAGCCTAGAGGCGTTCCAGTCCAATCCAGCGCGCGCCGCTCCGTTGCTGACGTCACGAAGGCTTCGGCTGATACCACGACGTCGAGTGCCCATAACTGTCCCCGCGTAGATGGTTAGTGCGTATAGGCCAGTAGCCAGACTCAGATCAAATACCAAGATCTCGTTAAACGTGTTTAAGTATCTGCGAACGCCGACCAGGGCCAGGCCCACCTCTCTCCTAGGTGGTCTCAACCTGCCATGTCGCTCCGCCTCAAGTAACAGTCGGGGGCCGTCGGGAACCCAGGCCCACCTCTACCGGGATGGAGCCACCTGCCCCTTCAGCCCCCATCTCCGAACAGTACCACAGGTAATGAAACTGTGTAAAGTATATAGCATATGCCCGTGATCACCTCCCGAAGTGATCACGGCCCAGTAGTATAGCATGGCAGACGAACAAGAGTGTAGGGCCACTGATGGAACACTAGCATCCTATACTAAGCAGTAGGATAGCAGGTAATGGTAACAACAGTAGTAGCAAGGACAGGCTATGCATCAGGATAGGAATAACGAAAGCAGTAACATGCTACACTACTCTAATGCAAGCAGTATAGAGGAGAGTAGGCGATATCTGGTGATCAAGGGGGGGGGGCTTGCCTGGTTGCTCTGGCAAGAGAGAGGGGTCGTCAACTCCGTAGTCGTACTGGGTAGCAGCGGCGTCGGTCTCAGTGTCTATCGAGAGAAGAGGGGGGAGAAACAATAAATATATAAGCAAGCATATGCATAGTGATGCATGACATGACAAGTAAAGACGTTAGAGGTGCCCTAACGCGGTAGTAGGTGATACCGGTGAAGGGGGGTAACATCCGGGAAAGTATCCTCGGTGTTTCGTGTTTTCGGGCAGAGGAGCCGGAGGGGGAAAGTTGCGAGTTTGACATGTTAGGGGTGCGTGGCGGATGAACGGGCTGCGTATCCGGGTTCGTCTCATCATTCTGAGCAACTTTCATGTAGAAATTATTTTCATCCGAGTTACGGATTAAAAGATATGATTTTCTAAAGATTTAAATCATTTTCTGATATTTAATTTAATTCAAAAATGGATATATGACATCAGCATGATGTCATGCTGACGTCAGCAGTCAACAGGGGTTGACTGGTCAACCTGACGTGTGGGGTCAGTGGGGCGACGGGGTGGTTAGGGTTTCGGGGATGAGTGGATAAGGGGGGGTGGGGGGAGGCCGGTTGGGCCTGCGGCCGAATGGGCCGGCCTGCTGGGCCGAAGCCCAGTGGGGGGCCTTCTCTTCCTTTTCTTTTTTTGTTTGTTTTTCCCCTTTGTATTTTCTTTTACTATTTCTTTTCTGTTTTAATTCATTTAAAAGCAGTTAGGCATTTTATAAAAATGTGTTTATTTCACCATAATTACCGATGCAATAATAGACATAGCCCGAATATTTTATTTTTAATATTTGAAAATTTTCATTGTCAACTTTAAATTTAAGCTTGAATTTGACACGGCTTCGAATTATCCCGAGATTAGTAACAGTAATCGCAGATGTCATGGCATCATTAGGAGGGTTTTACTGTACCCAAATTATCCGGGCATTACAGGTTGCAAGTCAACCATCGGCTCGCAACTGGGTTTGACCCTTTTCTTATACCAGTTCCAAGTCAACCATCGACATGCAAGCGTGACCTTTGATTTTTTTGTCGTAGTTGCAAGTCAACCATCGACTCACAACTAGGCCAGACCATTTTTTAACCAGTTGCAAGTTCCCCATTGACACACAACACACCCTAGATTATGTTTCTTCCCGAGTTGCAATTCCATCCTTGACTCGCAACAGGCCAAGATTTTTATGACACAATTGCAAGTCCATCATCGACTAACTACTGAGCTTGACATTCTTTTACCCGAGTTGCAAATCCACAACCGACTCACAACTGGGTCGAAACTTTTTTGTCCTAGTTGCAAGTTCACCATTAACATGCAATTTTATTTATTTAATTATTTTTTCTTTTCTGTTATCAGAAAGTCAAATTTTGAAAAATGTCAATGTATTTTTTAAAAATTGTTCGTTTAGAAATTCAGATTTCAATAATTGTTCACGTTTTCTAAATAATGTTCAGAATTAAAACTTTCAAAAAGATTAAAAATAATAATAAATGATCTCGTTTTTTTAAATGGAATCAAAATTGTGTTCAAGATTCAAAATATGTTCGCAAAATGTCCACAACTTCCAAAAAATATTCGTATTTTAAATTTGCTCCCTTTTACAGAAAAGTATTCAAAGTTCCCTGCCGTTCGCTCGTATGTGCAAAGCTAGCTCAAACCAAGCACACAAGCAAGCACTTTGATTGATCTACAGTAGCGTGCATGTGTAGCGGCCACGGCCGAACTTTTTTGAGCGCGTGTAGCTATACGTGAATCGTGATAGCTTTCTTGTGTATATATTGTTAAAAAATATGAAAAAAAAACAAGTGAAAGGGGCCACAAAACAGATGATGAAATCAACTTAGATGTGAGATAATATCTCACATCTAGATGTAACATAGTTGGACCCAAAAAAAATATGCGGTTGGATCTGTTATGTATGGAATTTTTGGAGGAGAGACTTGATTCGGATGAACTACGTTTCAGAATCGGACGGTGGATATCGAATCAAATCCATCGCGGCAACGTGAAGAAAAAAGAGAGGGGCTTTGGCCCCGACTCCAACTCCTCCCTCTTCATCAGAAGAATCCTCCTCTCCGCAAGCAGAAGCAAAGCATCCGAAGCTCCGAACTTCCGAGCCGAGGCAGATTGGTCCGCGGGACGGCGGTGGAGGAGGCATCGCCGGCGGCGATCTCGGCTGAGTCTACCGCGCGCGCGCGGGACCGGTCCGTCGTCCTCCGCCGGCGCGAGCAATGTCGGCGCCGCCGCGGGACGCGTGGTCGGAGGAGGCGGCGGGGTGGCACTGGATTGGCGCCGTGCCGCTCCAGGTCCACCTCCACGACGCCGACGTCGCCGCGCTCCCACCGCCCCCGCCCTTCCATGTAAGAAGCCACTCCCCATCCACTGTGCTCGCCATCCGAAATCCCAAATCTCGGCGCCGCGCGATTCGAGTTCTGGATGCTAGGATCACGGTTGCTGATAGGTTTTAGTCCAGCCTGCCCGTGAGCTCCAAAAGCCTAAAAATTTTAAAGGCAAACCCTCTGACAAATTTTGTTACTCCCTCCAATCTATATTAATTGTCGCTGTTTTAGTACAACTTTGTGGGACTAGTATATTCTTGCATATGAGCATGGAGGTGATTCTGCTTGTGGTTCTTCACAAGCAATGAAGTTATCAGTTAGCTTGCATGATCTTTTCAAGTATGTTTTGTATCCTGTTTATGTAAGAGGCTAAGTTTGCTGCTGGCATGCTCTGCATATGTTTGATATGCTGAAGATAAATATACATTTTGTTGAGTAAATAGGCAATTTCTTGATTAAATTAATCCGCGAGTAAATCACTAGCACGATATTGACAAAAATAAACACATACTGATATTCAGTCAAGCTAGCACTACGCTAATTGCAGAAAGATCTACGTATAACGCTAGCATGGCTAAAACAGAAAACAGTAGGAGCGGGATAAACGAGTTATACCCTCCAGTAGGTCATGCAGAGGCCGCGGCTTTGGTGGTGGCAGCGGCGTCCTCGGCGGCCTTCTTGTCGGCTTCAGCTTTCTCGGCGGCGGCACGTTCGGTGTCGGTGGACATGGTGATGATGAAGGCGACACGGACATAGAGGAAGTAGACGATCGGAAACGAGCAGTCGCGTAATCGCTGCCCAAAAACCTATTCGCCCCTCACCCCGTACAGGAACCAGAAGGGCGTGGTTTCGGAGACCTGCTCTCCCGTCGACCGTGTACGCGGCGGACGGGATGGAGTCACCGGCGGCAGCAGCAGCAAAGGAACGACGCTGGACATGCGCGTGGAGCAGATGTGATCTGTTCGTGGCGGCTAGGGTTAGGAGACACCGCACACTTATATAGACGCAGCAGCGGGGAGAGACGTGGGCTCGACCCACGTCCGAGTCCGTGACAGCCCACGATCCGACGTCTCAGATCGTGGCCCAGCTGTCGGACGGGATGGAGTCACCGGCGGCAGCAGCAGCAAAGGAACGACGGTGGACATGCGCGTGGAGCAGATGTGATCTGTTCGTGGCGGCTAGGGTTAGGAGACACCACACACTTATATAGACGCAGCCGCGTGGAGAGACGTGGGCTCGACCCACGTCCGAGTCCGTGACAGCCCACGATCTGACGTCTCAGATCGTGGCCCAGCTGTCAGAGAACTCTCCGTTAGTGACTGGCAAAAATAAGCGCGTAGGTGTGAGCTCGGCTCGGCTCAATCCCGCGGCGCGGCGCGTCGTGCCGAGGCGGGCGGTGGAGGAGTGCGCGAGGGCCTCTTCTCTTCTCAAGCTCCAATAGCATGTAGAAGAGAAACCCTTATAAACCACTCCAACTCTCCTTCCACTAGCGGGGTGGGACTAAACTTCCCACTACACCTAGTGCCATATAACCCACATGGGCCCTTAGAGATTTTTCAGAAATTGCTATATGGGCCTAGAGCCCATCTCAAATTTCAGCACATTTGCTGTATCCACAAAATATACTCCTGTATTCCTCTTTCACATTGCAATCTATTTTAGCTTAAAGCCTGAGCTGATAGTGGTATGCTAGATAATTGCTGCTCGCCTTTTATTGGCATCTGTTGTTGCATAGAGTTTCCACATGATTGCCACTGTTTATTTTCTTCTTATCCGCAAGCGTAACAAAATAAGATGATACCCCTGTGTGTGGCATGTACGCTACACTACTTCTATTTTCACTCCTGCCAAAGCATTCATCTTCCTTCCCATAGGAGTGTTTGTTTCATTCATTGATCTTTATTTTGTCTACAACAGCTTTTTGGGCCAAGAATTGGGTATTTCCCACTCTTGGTCTCGATCATAAAGGCTCATTTCAGCAGTTCACTCCCACCAGGCGTCGATACTGTTTGGTTTGAGTATAAAGGGCTGCCACTAAAATGGTAACATATGTTATCTCCTACTAATATTAACGATGGTCTATCGCCTTATTAAATCTTCAGAACCCATGTTATTGCTGTCGCTTTTATTTGCTGACAGCACTTTATATCTTCGCATTGTTAGGTATATGCCCATTGGTGTTCTTTTCGACCTTCTTTGTGCTGAACCAGAAAGGCCATGGAATCTAACGGTAAGACTATGAGTCCTCTAGGACTTTTGTTTATACATATTTTCTTTTATGTTTTGTTTAATTTGCAAGGTGTTTTTCTTGGTGTTGAAGGTTCATTTATGCCATAATGTGATACTGGATTAGGAGAAACCTTTTGATAAAAAAATGTTTACTCTCTCTTAATGTTTAAGTTTGCTGGAAATACTGTTAGAGATTTATGCCATAATGCCTCAGGATCTAGTTAGTTACTTACTTAGCAATTAAGTCCAATAAATTACCAATTAGAGTGTAAAAATATTTATATGCATGCCACACATTTTGTAATCCTTGCTTATTTGCAATCAGCCATCCATCAGTGTACGAATATTAGAAACCAAGTTTATAACCATCTATCCCTATAGGGTACATTTTCTTATTGAGATGTTAGTCTTTCTGAAAACACAAGTCATTTGCATGAATCTGCTATTCCGTTTCTATGTGGTATCCCCTGTTACTTGCTCCAGTTGTTCGCCATATGCACACAACTTACGCATCAAATTTATAGGTTCATTTTAGGGGGTATCCTGCAGATATATTATCACCATGCGAAGGTGAAGATAGTGTAAAGTGGAACTACAACAATTCCCTGAAAGAGGTTCGTTTTGAGAACTAGGTGTTACCCGGCAACTCTTTCTTCCGATCTCAAACAATAACGTAATAATTTCTCTTTTTCAGGCTGCCTTCATCATAACTGGAAACAGTAAGAATGTGATGAAAATGTCCCAGGCTGATCAACTTGCTATGTGGGAATCAGTGAGGAGAAGTATGCTCGCCAGAAACTACCTTTCTGTACGAAGTATACCTAGTTTCTACCATTTGTGGAAGATCCATTCTCTCAATGCTTGTGACCTTCATTCATGCTTTGATTACAGACGTGTTATTTTGTTTATTATAGGAGATGCGGATAGTTATATGAATATCTCTACCAAGCTTAAGCTTGGACCGTTTGAAGAGTACTTCTGGACTTCCTCGTTAGAGCCTCGACAAGGTTCTGATGAGCCTGAATCTGTCAAACCATGTATGCTCTTCTGTCACTGAGTTGTCTACTCTTGTATTACCTGAATGTTTCATACCATTTTTTTTTGTCTGGGCATTTTTTATATTAGTTAATTGTTGCATGCTTTTCACATTTTTAAAACTTCATATACATTTTCAAGTTATACAATGATGGACCTATACGTTATTGTATTCATATGACATTAAAATACGGCTATGATAAAAATGGATTTGTGCCACATTAAGAAATCATTGCTCTGATAGATCTATTCAATTAATACCTGGTTAGGCAGGGTACCTGTTCGATTATACGTGCGCAGAGTTCAAGAAGACCTTGAGTATTTAGAAGATGCAATTCCTGTCAGTGACTGGGAAAGTGTATCCTATATAAATCGGCCATTCGAGATCCGAAAGGAGGGAGGTATGTAGCTCTGCTGCCAACATTTATGTTATCATTTGAATGCCAGTATGGATTGAGGAAGGATTTTGCTTGTCGTAATCACCAACCATGTAGTAGTGCTTTTCAGAAAAATATTAAGTAGGAGTATTTTGTATTACCGCCATCTGGAGGTTATCCCCAAACTGGGAAGCATGCACATGTATATTTCTTCCATTGAGAAACTGGTGCAGCTTCTGTTATTTTAAGTGGATATTTATCAATCTATTGTAAAGACCTTGCTACTATTTAACCTTCTGCTTTGCGACCCCTTTTGAGCAAGCCAGGGCAAAGGGCTGTAAACTAATGGGTCTAACATTTTATTATCTTTAACGAGGAAACAAGTGTGACTGAGTATAATCACCCCCTGAAACTGTCCAAACTACATGTTACGAACTGCCTTCCGCTCACATTCTTTGCTTCATGATGGTTGTTGTGGAGCTGCGATAACAGTGAGATTTCCTTCACATATACACATCGTGCTGTTTTGCAGGTAGAAGGATAACTACCCTGGAACATGCCTTGGAGACGTTGCTGCCAGAGTTCTTTGGCTCGAAGCCCACAGCTAGAGCTGCTGGTCCAGACTCGGCACCTGGCGATTCAGATACCACTCCAGGGACTCCTCGCGACAGAGAACCAGCTTCGGCAAGTCCACAGGAGATGGATGTGGCCAAGAAGGCCAGAGTGAAGCTGGTGAGGATACAAGGCATGGAGCTCGGCCTGGATACGCCGTTTCTCTGGGTGGCCAACAACCTGAGGAACCCTGAATGCTTCCTCCATGTCTGTGTATACATCGGCGCATGAATGTAACGGTGATAGAAGAACAGTAGACAAAAGGTTAGATGCCATAGGACCAGGAACGGCCTGCTGGTCTTGTTCTTTTGTTTGTACATACATATTTTTTTTTGAGGGTAGTTTGTACATACATATAGATGGTAAAATCCTGGTCGTTTAGGTGTGTTAAGATCTGCAGCCCCCGGTGCGGTGCGGTGCGGGTTTGAATACGATTGATGAATGGAACGATTCCTGTTTCGCGGTTCACGATGCTGGTTTATGGTGGTATGAAATTGTTGCTGGAAGTTGGGAAGGAAGAATATTCATATGCCATCTCTGTCGAATTCGAGTCAAGTCATTTAATTGCTTTCAACTTAACTTCATTTTAGAAAAACAACAGTTAAATCTGTTTTCAAGCAACGCCTGGTATCACGCCACTTCGTGCAATGATTCACCTTCTTTTCCATTAGACATACATCTTGAGCAAACGTGCTGCCGCAATGTGTGGGTATCACATTCAGTTGTGCCCTATGATTTTCCTACTTTGTTAACAAACAGTCTGACTGACCACTGATTTGCTTGGACTGACAAATTCATTCATGTTGCACTTCTTTTTTCACGATGCCTGCAAGTATGTTTCCACGTCCGCTTATCCGCGTGCAACTATACTTCTTGCACCCCTGATTGTGCACAACTGCATGTCCACGGATCACGAACAACTAAAGTTGCACCCCCGATCTAACATGAGTAAATAAGTAAAAGTGAAAGAAGAAAAAGAAAATAACATTTTTATGTTGATGTTATTTAGATGAGATTTAGTTAAATCTCACAGATAACCGATGGGCAATTTTAGTGAATCATTTTCTAAGATATGCAACATAGAAATCCTAGCCACCACCCGACATTTTCCCCTCTCATCGTCGGGCTAAGCCTGTGCGGCGCCAACTACATAGGGGAGGTCTAGATCAAGGCCTGCTATCGAAGTGTTGGAGGGTTATTGTGGGACGGCGAAAGAGATATGTGCTATAGCGGCGGTCTTCGTCAGGTGGTGCGCGACGGTGGCGTTGGTGAAGCCGGAGGGATCCAACGTGTAGATCTTCATCGGCGGGCCGGTCTGGCTGGATCGTCGAAGAAGAGGGCATCGGTGCTGGTGGGGTGACTGATACGTCTCCAACGTATCTATAATTTTTTATTGTTCCATGTTATTATATTATCAACCTTGGATGTTTTATATGCATTTATATGCTATTTTATATGATTTTTGGGACTAACCTATTAATCTAGAGCCCAATGCCAGCTTCTGTTTTTTCCTTGTTTTAGAGTATCACAGAAAAGGAAAATCAAACGGAGTCCAATTGACCTGAAACTTCACGGAACTTATTTTTGGATCAGAAGAAGCCCGGGAGACTTGGAGTCCACGTAAGGGAAGCTTCGAGGAGGCCACGAGGTAGGGGGGCGCGCCCACCCCCTGGGCTCGCCCTCCACCCTCGTGGGCCCCTCGTGCCCCCCTGACGTACTTCTTCCGCCTATATATCTCCATATACCCTAAAAACGTCCGGGGACACAATAGATCGGGAGTTCCGCCGCCAGAAGCCTCCGTAGCCACCGAAAACCAATCTAGACCCGTTCTGGCACCCTGCCGGAGGGGGCAATCCCTCTCCGGTGGCCATCTTCATCATCCCGGTGCTCTCCATGACGAGGAGGGAGTAGTTCTCCCTCGGGGCTGAGGGTATGTATTAGTAGCTATGTGTTTGATCTCTCTCTCTCTCTCTCTCTCTCTCGTGTTCTTGAGGTGATACGATCTTGATGTATCGCGAGCTTTGCTATTATATTTGGATCCTATGATGTTTTCTCCCCCCTCTACTCTCTTGTAATGAATTAAGTTTCCCCTTTGAAGTTATCTTCTCGGATTGAGTCTTTAAAGATTTGAGAACACTTGATGTATGTCTTGCCGTGCGTATCTGTGGTGACAATGGGATACCACATGATTCACTTGATGTATGTTTTGGTGATCAACTTGCGGGTTCTGCCCATGAACCTATGCATAGGGGTTGGCACACGTTTTCGTCGTGATTCTCCGGTAGGAACTTTGGGGCACTCTTTGAGGTTCTATCTGTTGGTTGAATAGATGAATCTGAGATTGTGTGATGCATATCGTATAATCATACCCACGGATACTTGAGGTGACATTGGAGTATCTAGGTGACATTAGGGTTTTGGTTGATTTGTGTCTTAAGGTGTTATTCTAGTATGAACTCTAGGGCTGTTTGTGACACTTATAGGAACAGCCCAACGGATTGATTGGAAAGAATAACTTTGAGATGGTTTCGTACACTACCATAATCTCTTCGTTTGTTCTCCGCTATTAGTGACTTTGGAGTGACTCTTTGTTGCATGTTGAGGGATAGTTATGTGATCCAATTATGTTATTATTGTTGAGAGGACTTGCACTAGTGAAAGTATGAACCCTAGGCCTTGTTTCGTAGCATTGCAATACCGTTTGTGCTCACTTTTATCATTAGTTACCTTGCTGTTTTTATAATTGCAAATTACAAAAACTATTATCTACTATCCATATTGCACTTGTATCACCATCTCTTCGCCGAACTAGTGCACCTATACAATTTACCATTGTATTGGGTGTGTTGGGGACACAAGAGACTCTTTGTTATTTGGTTGCAGGGTTGCTTGAGAGAGACCATCTTCATCCTATGCCTTCCACGGATTGATAAACCTTAGGTCATCCACTTGAGGGAAATTTGCTACTGTCCTACAAACCTCTGCACTTGGAGGCCCAACAACGTCTACAAGAAGAAGGTTGTGTAGTAGACATCAAGCTCTTTTCTGGCGCCGTTGCCGGGGAGGTTAGCGCTTGAAGGTATATCTTTAGATCTTGCAGTCGAATCTTTCAGTTTCTTGTTTTATCACTAGTTTATTTTATAAAAGAAAACTATAAAAAAAAGAATTGAGTTTACCTCATACGCTTCATCTTTTTAATATCTTTCGTGATTATGATGGAAAGGAAAATTGTGCTCAAATACTAGAAGAAGAATTACATAGAATGCTTGGCATAAAATATGTGAATGATGAGCATGATTGCAATGTTGTTAGTACGAATTCTTTGAATATCCATGATACTAATGATGATTGCACTAGTTATGATGAAAACGTCTCCTATAAACATGACAATTTTTGTGGAGTACATTGGGTTTGTAAGTACACACCAAATAGGGAAGATAGATATTGCAAGAGGCATAAGTACTTAGAAACTAAACTGTTGCAAGAAAGGCTAGATGAATGTGTTGAAAATTTAAATTATCTTGGCCATACTTGTGAGCTTTGCAATGAACATGATCATTTCAGTACCCAATGCAAATTGTTTCATAATCGTATCATGTCCAAAAATTGTGATGACTTGATTTCCCTTGCACATCATAATGAACTTAGTTTGCTTATGGGTTACGAAGAAATGAAACATGTAACTGGGGATCTTACAGAATTTGCCCATTATAAACTGCTTGGCTTTGATCTAGAGGAATTTTATATGTATTATGCAGTGAATTGCATTGAAAATCCTTATATTGCCAATTACATAAAGAAAAGAAAACAAATAGAAGATGAAGAGAATACTAATTAAAGGGAAGAGACTTCCCAATATCCTCCTATTATTTCTTATGATGAATCAGGTAACGAGGAGGAGCCTCCTATTCAACCAATCTCATTAATAAGGAGCTCCAAAAAGAGGATTGAACCCACACATGATGTGGTGAAGAAGAAGAAAAAAAAGGAAGAGAGGTAAAAAGATATCTCCCCCAAATAGTGTTGCTCCTATTACTATTGTGCCTCATGAAAATATAATTGTGGAAGATAATGATACTTCTTATGATCTTGAAAATATTTTTGGCACTTGCTTGAAAGAATATGATAATTACTATACCATTGGTGCTATCCATACTATTAATGATGAGAGTGATTATGATTATGGTATGAAAAGGCCCAAGCTTGGGGATGCTATGTTTGATGAAGATGATGTTTTTGAGAATATATTTGCTGCAATTAATGTTTGTCCCGAGCTTGGGGAAGCTATGATTAATGAAGATGATATTTTTAGTCTCCCAAGTTTTGATATGCAAATTTATAATGATGATAGCATGCCTCCTACTTATGATGATTATTGTGATGATACATATGCTATAAAAAGTAGTGATGATTATATTTATAAAACTTGTCATGATTATGATTTCCCTTTTTCTGAATATTACTCTTTTAATATGGAAACAATTTATAGTATTCGAGTTTCTTATGATACTCCCACTATTCCGAATGAGAATAATTTTGCTTATGTGGAGAGTAATAAAAATTATATGCTTGTAGATCATGAAAATAATGCTTTAGGTGCTGGTTATATTGTTGAATTCATTCATGATGCTACTGAAAATTATTATGAGGAAGTAATATATGCTTGTAGGAATTGTAATAATATCAAGTTTTCTCTCTATGTGCTTAAAATTTTGAAATTATGCTTGCTTTGCCTTCCTATGCTAGTTGATTATTGTTCCCATAAGTTGTTTGCTCACAAAATCCCTATGCATAGGAAGTGGGTTAGACTTAAAAGTGCTAGTCATATTATTCATGATGCTCTCTTTATGTTTCAATTCTTATCTTTTATGTGAGTATCATTGAAATCATCATGCCTAGCTCGGGGTGTTAAATGATAGCACTTGTTGGGAGGCAACCCAACTTTATATTTGTTCCTTGCTTTTTGCTCCTGTTTAGTAATAAATAATTTATCTATCCTCTGTTATGATTGAATTTTTATGTTTTAATTAGTGTTTGTGCCAAGTAGAACCGTTGGGAAGACTTGGGGAAAGTCTTGTTGATCATGCTGTCAAAAACAGAAACTTTAGCGCTCACGAGATTTGCTGCAATTTTTTATTGGAGAGTGCTATTTAGTTAATTCTTTTTGCAGATGATTAATAGATAAATTCCTCAGGTCCGGCAATTTATTTTAGATTTTTTGGGGTTCCATAAGTATACGTTTGATCCATATTACTACAGACTTTTCTGTTTTTGATAGATTCTGTTTTCGATGTGTTGTTTGCTTATTTTGATGAATCTATGAGTAGTATCGGAGGGTATGAACCATAGATAAGTTGGAATACAGTAGGTTTAACACCAATATAAATTAAGAATGAGTTCATTACAGTACCTTGAAGTGGTGATTTATTTTCTTATACTAACGGAGCTCACAAGTTTTCTACTTTAAGTTTTGTGTTGTGAAGTTTCAAGTTTCGGGTAAAGATTCGATGGACTATGGAATAAGGAGTGGAAAGAGCCTAAGCTTGGGGATGCCAAGGCACCCCAAGGTAATATTCAAGAACAACCAAGAGCCTAAGCTTGGGGATGCCCCGGAAGGCATCCCCTCTTTCGTCTTCATTCATCGGTAACTTTACTTGGAGCTATATTTTTATTTACCACATGATATGTGTTTTTCTTGGAGCGTAAATTTATTTTGTTAGTTTTTCTTGCTGTTTGAATAAAATACCAAGATCTGAAATTCTTAAATGTTGGAGAGTCTTCATATAGTTGCATAATTATTCGACTACTCATTGATTTTCACTTATATCTTTTGGAGTAGTTTGTCATTTGCTCCAGTGCTTCACTTATATCTTTTTAGAGCATGGTGGTGGTTTTATTTTATAGAAATAGATAGATGAACTCTCATGCTTCACTTGTATTATTTTGAGAGTCCTAAACAGCATGGGAACTTGCTTTGGTTATGAATTTAGTCCTAATATGATGGGCATCCAAGAGGGATATAATAAAAACTTTCATATGAAGTGTATTGAATACTAAGAGAAGTTTGATACTTGATAATTGTTTTGAGATATGGGGATGGTGATATTAGAGTCATGCTAGTTGAGTAGTTGTGAATTTGAGAAATACTTGTGTTGAAGTTTGTGATTCCCTTAGCATGCACGTATGGTGAACCGTCATGTGACGAAGTCGGAGCATGATGTATTTATTGATTGTCCTCCTTATGAGTGGCGGTCGGGGACGAGCGATGGTCTTTTCCTACCAATCTATCCCCCTAGGAGCATGCGCGTAGTACTTTGTTTCGATAACTAATAGATTTTTGCAGTAAGTATATGAGTTATTTATAACTAATGTTGAGTCTATGGATTATACGCACTCTCATCCTTCCACCATTTCTAACCTCTCTAGTACCACGCAACTTTTGCCGGTACCATAAACCCACCATACATCTTCCTCAAAACAGCCACTATACCTACCTATTATGGCATTTCCATAGCCATTCCGAGATATATTGCCATGCAACTTTTCACCGTTCCGTTTATTATGACACGCTTCATCATTGTCATATTGCTTAGCATGATCATGTAGTTGACATTGTATTTGTGGAAAAGCCACCGTTCATAATTCTTTCATACATGTCACTCATGCATCATTGCACATCCCGGTACACCGCCGGAGGCATTCATATAGAGTCATATCTTGTTCTAAGTATCGAGATGTAATTCTTGAGTTGTAAGTAAATAAACGTGTGATGATCATCATTATTAGAGTATTGTCCCAGTGAGGAAAGGATGATGGAGACTATGATTCCCCCATAAGTCAGGATGAGATTTCGGACGAAAATAAATAAATAAAAGAGGCCAAAGAAGCCCAAATAAAAAAAAGAAAAGAGGCTATAAAAAAAGAAGGCCCAAATAAAAAATAAAAAAATAAAAAAATGAGAGAAGGGGCAATGCTACTATCGTTTTACCACACTTGTGCTTCAAAGTAGCACCATGTTCTTCATGATAGAGAGTCTTCTATATTGTCACTTTCATATACTTGTGGGAATCCTTCATTATAGAACTTGGCTTGTATATTCCAATGATGGGCTTCCTCAAAATGCCCTAGGTCTTCGTGAGTAAGCAAGTTGGATGCACACCCATTTAGTTTCTTTTTGAGCTTTCATACACTTATAGCTCTAGTGCATCCGTTGCATGGCAATCCCTACTCACTCACATTGATATCTATTGATGGACATCTCCATAGTCCGTTGATACGCCTAGTCGATGTGAGACTATCTTCTCCCTTTTTGTCTTCTCCACAACCACCATTCTATTCCACCTATAGTGATATGTCCATGGCTCATGCTTATGTATTGCGTGAAGATTGAAAAAGTTTGAGAACATCAAAAGTATGAAACAATTGCTTGGCTTGTCATCGGGGTTATGCATGATTTAAATATTTTGTGTGGTGAAGATGGAGCATAGCCAGACTATATGATTTTGTAGGGATAGCTTTCTTTGGCCATGTTATTTTGAGAAGACATGATTGCTTAGTTAGTATGCTTGAAGTATTATTATTTTTATGTCAATATTAAAATTTTGTCTTGAATCTTATGGATCTGAACATTCATGCCACAATAAAGAGAATTACTTAGAGAAATATGTTAGGTAGCATTCCACATCAAAAATTCTGTTTTTATCATTTACCTACTCGAGGACGAGCAGGAATTAAGCTTGGGGATGCTGATACGTCTCCAACGTATCTATAATTTTTGATTGTTCCATGCTATTATATTATCAACCTTGGATGTTATATGCATTTATATGCTATTTTATATGATTTTTGGGACTAACCTATTAACCTAGAGCCCAGTGCCAGTTTCTGTTTTTTCCTTGTTTTAGAGTATCGCAGAAAAGGAAAATCAAACGGAGTCCAATTGACCTGAAACTTTACGGAACTTATTTTTGGATCAGAAGAAGCCCGGGAGACTTGGAGTCCACATAAGCGAAGCTTCGAGGAGGCCACGAGGTAGGGGGGCGCCCCCCCTGGGCGCACCCTCCACCCTCGTGGGCCCCTCGTGGCCCCCCTGACGTACTTCTTCCGCCTATATATCTCCATATACTCTAAAAACGTCTGGGGACACAATACATCGGGAGTTCCGCTGCCAGAAGCCTCCGTAGCCACCGAAAACCAATCTAGACCCGTTCCGGCACCCTGTCGGAGGGGGCAACCCCTCTCCGGTGGCCATCTTCATCATCCCAGTGCTCTCCATGATGAGGAGGAAGTAGTTCTTCCTCGGGGCTGAGGGTATGTACCAGTAGCTATGTGTTTGATCTCTCTCTCGTGTTCTTGAGGTGATACGATCTTAATGTATCGCGAGCTTTGCTATTATATTTGGATCCTATGATGTTTTCTCCCCTCTACTCTCTTATAATGAATTGAGTTTTCCCTTTGAAGTTATCTTATCGGGTTGAGTCTTTAAAAATGTGAGAACACTTGATGTATGTCTTGCCGTGCATATCTGTGGTGACAATGGGATACCACGTGATTCACTTGATGTATGTTTTGGTGATCAACTTGCGGGTTCCGTCCATGAACCTATGCATAGGGGTTGGCACACGTTTTCGTCGTGATTCTCCGGTAGGAACTTTGGGGCACTCTTTGAGGTTCTATCTGTTGGTTGAATAGATGAATCTGAGATTGTGTGATGCATATCTTATAATCATACCCACGGATACTTGAGGTGACATTGGAGTATCTAGGTGACATTAGGGTTTTGGTTGATTTGTGTCTTAAGGTGTTATTTTAGTACGAATTCGAGCTCGGTACCCGGGGATCCTCTAGAGTCGACCTGCAGGCATGCAAGCTTGAGTATTCTATAGTCTCACCTAAATAGCTTGGCGTAATCATGGTCATAGCTGTTTCCTGTGTGAAATTGTTCTCCGCTATTAGTGACTTTGGAGTGACTCTTTGTTGCATGTTGAGGGATAGTTATGTGATCCAATTATGTTATTATTGTTGAGAGGACTTGCACTAGTGAAAGTATGAACCATAGGCCTTGTTTCCTAGCGTTGCAATACCGTTTGTGCTTACTTTTATCATTAGTTACCTTGCTATTTTTATATTTCCAGATTACAAAAACTATTATCTACTATCCATATTG
>NC_053027.1:26679272-26829599 GCF_003073215.2 Triticum urartu | reverse complement strand
GAGATTGCACTAGAAATTCCCTGAACTTATAGTGTAATTACAGCATAAATACAGTTAAATTACAGTGTAACTACCCCTGAATTACACTGTAATTGGCTATGTGGTGTACCTGAAATTACACTAAAATTCCCAGTGATTTACGGAGTGATTACCCCTGAAAAAATACTCCTACATTGTAACTACCACAGAAATTACACTTTAATTACAGTAAAAATTAGGACTGTGATTGCCCTGAAAATTATAGTGTAATTGACCCTGAAATTACAGTGTAAATGTTGTAATTGAACTGTAGTTACGCTCGAAAATGCACTGTGATTACAATGTAATTACCCCTGAGTTTACACTGTAATAGGACTGTAATTACACTGTAAATCCTATGAATGTTCACTAGGTTTCAGAAATGAAATGAAACTAAATCTAAGATCATGCATGGAAACAATCAGAGGAACAACAGGAAAAAGAAGGAAGAAATAGCAGAAACAAGACCACGGAAAGCCTACAAATGGGGACCATGAGAAGCCTGCAAAAGGAAGAACAGCATATACAAGAGAAAGAAAGCAAAGGAAAAACAGAGAAGAGAAAGTTAAAGAGATGAAGCATTCAAAGAGGAAATGAAGTACTCTACAAGATGAGAGTAAGGTCAATGAGAAACGATTGAGTCTTAATTGGAGAGAAAGCATTGGTGCTACTTATTTTGCTGCTACCAAATTTCCAGTGCTTTTATTTTGTTGTTAGCTGCAAATGAAAGAAGTACATAAAGATAAATGACGCCAAGATGAAAAAATAACAGTACATAAAGAACACCATACAGCAGTGCTACTTATTTACAGTCTACATCTCTGTTAGTGCACTACAAAACCACTATAAAAAACCACTAGCCAGCTAAAGAAGATTTCAATGCTTATAATGCACATCCACTATGAGTTCTAAATCCATCTAAGAGGATTTCCACTGAGAAATGGGGAAGAATCGTATATCAAGCTACACACTCAAGGATGCAAAAACTAGGATACAAAAAAGAGAAAGGGCATGGGCTATAAATTGGAAAAACATTGCAAGGCCACTAAGATTTTTTTTAAACATTCATTGATAATTACACTGTAAATACAGTGAAAGTCTAATATGAATTACACTGTAAATCAACTAGCAATTACACTGTAAATCCACTCGCAAATCCACAGTAAATCCAAGACAATTACACTGTAAATTCACCCGCAGTTACACTGTAAATCCACTCGCAAATACACTGTAAATCCAAGCACTGTAAATCCACTCACAAAAAACACTATAAACCACTATAAAAAACCACTAGCCAGCTAAAGAAGATTTCAATGCTTATAATGCACATCCACTATGAGTTCTAAATCCATCTAAGAGGATTTCCACTGAGAAATGGGGAAGAATCGTATATCAAGCTACACACTCAAGGATGCAAAAACTAGGATACAAAAAAGAGAAAGGGCATGGGCTATAAATTGGAAAAACATTGCAAGGCCACTAAGATTTTTTTTAAACATTCATTGATAATTACACTGTAAATACAGTGAAAGTCTAATATGAATTACACTGTAAATCAACTAGCAATTACACTGTAAATCCACTCGCAAATCCACAGTAAATCCAAGACAATTACACTGTAAATTCACCCGCAGTTACACTGTAAATCCACTCGCAAATACACTGTAAATCCAAGCACTGTAAATCCACTCACAAAAAACACTATAATCCACTATAAATCAACTCACAAATACACTGTAAATCTAAGGTAGAAATACACTGTAAATCCAAAAAAGGAATTACACTGCAACCCACTGAGAATTACAGTGTAAAACAACCGGGGATTACGCTGTAAAATCTACTATCTATCCACTAGAAAATTACACTGTAAATACACTTAGTTAGACTGAAAATCCACTATGAACCCACTGGGAATTACAGTGTAAAACAACCGGGGTTTACGCTGTAAAATCTACTATCTAACCACTAGAAAATTACACTGTAAAATACGCTTAGTTACACTGAATATCCACTATGGACTACACAGTAAATCACTGTACATCCAAATAGGAAGTACACTGTCAATGGCAGTAAATCAACTGGGAAATTACACTATAAAACCAACAAGGAATAACAGTTACAGAAAACGGTCTAGGGGATTATAAGTTTATAACACCAGAGATCAGGGGGACAAATACACCCAGTAAGTTTGAATTCTGTCAATACAGTATACTGCTACAACTAAACAAGCTAGCCTATGATTAACAACCAGCCAAACTTGAACAACAAACCAATTATAGAATTAATTACTTCACATAGCAGATCCAACGAGGCGCATCCCAGCTAACCCAGCTAACGCGCATAGCAGAGCAATTAAAATGCCCATCTCGTAAACGGGGCAGCCTCACACATCTACATAAAAAATAGGTGCGGGGATGGATCACAGCAACAGATCTGACTGACAAACCCATATGCACTACCTAAACAGATCACAGGAACAAAACAAAAACGAGGGTGAAATACAGAATCCGACGAACAGAATCGGGGCGGAATGGGGACTGGTGGGTGCGGGACCGAGAGATGCCGCAGCCCCTGCCGGCAGACACAGAAGGGGGGGCGAAGGAAGCGGGGCTGCACAAGGCAGGGCGCGGACGAGTCACCACCAAAACAATGGGATCGAGCGGCGAGGCGGAGCTCCAAATCGCCATGGCCATCTCTCTCGCTCGACTCTGTTCCGAGGTTGCATGTACGAAATGACAAAGGGGAAACGAGGAGGAGCGACGCGGGTGTTGCAAGTGGAAATTAGACGGTCAACTAACGGGCCCGATAAGAGAAACCAGACAAAAAAACAAAGAAACACACGGATCTCAGCGGACAGATCGTACGGCACAGGAAACGAATGAAGGCGAATTGTTTTCATCCGCATGTAAATTATCAAAAACCGTATATTAATTGACGTACTCAACCAATGAACAGTTTTTTATTACTATCTCGCCTATATGTTTTAAAATTCAAAGTGGAAGTGTAAACTTACCGGAAGAAGTGTATTGTGACGGTGAACCCGACAAAGTCAATTGATGCTTTATTATTATTAAGGAGAGATTAAGATGATTATATTCATATTTTTTTAGTTTTGTAGCCACGTGTCCTTTTTTGCAAGGAGTTGGCACGTACTTTTTCTGGGAACCTGGGCGTGGGCATTTTGGACTCTTTTTTTATGTGCATGTCTAATCTTTCATGGACGTGGGAGCTTAGGACTTTTTCTGAATGTGCAAGTTTAATGAGTTTCATCTATGTGGTGAGAATTGATTTTTATTTACGTGAGTTTTTTTTGTACGTGTGGATTTCATCCCTACATACATGTTGTTTTCTTCTATAATAAGGCATAGTCTTCTAGCATATCTTAACCATTAAATTTAATATCGAACGGCAATATTAATCTTAATGACGTGAATTAACGTATACGCTCCAAAGGTGCCTCTAATTAGTATATCTTTCCCTAATAATAAAGCACGGACTGACTTTGTGGGGTTCACCGTCACAATACATTTCTTTTCATGAAAATTTATGCTTTCAATTTAAATATAAAACATATACACAAGGTGGTATTAATTGGTTAGTCCCTAATTTTTGTCCGTCTTCGTCCGTCCGTCCGTCCATTTTATTTGGTCACGTACGGCTGGATCACTATATGTATGGGCCATGCGTAACGAAAATTCCCCGCATGGGCCGCACATAGCTTATTTTGTGCATCCCCGCATGGGCCAAGGTGGGCCTTGTGGGATATTTTGGCAAAAAAATGAATTTACTTGCGTCAAGAATTGAACTAAGCCATATCATACACACCTACCAACTAAGCCATATCAATGCATGTGTAATTGGTACGTTTACTTTTCTTATTCAATAGTACCACCTCACCCCCTTACAGCCGAAAGCACAAACATATATCTCTACTCCTAATGAAGTAGTTGGTAGTCTCGCTTTCAGGTGTTTTTGTCCCATCTCCCATGGTTTTTTTGGTACCTCCTCCCACCTTCGCTGGTTTTTTCGTAGATTTTTTTCGTCCCCTCCCTCCACTTCATCGGTTTATTTTCGTGTCACCCTCTCCCACAATGAAATAAATCTGAACAGATCAGAACTTTTCATACTGGCGTAAGTTATTTAGTAATGTAGAATCAATCACGAACAATCTCTAAAGATCAAATCCAAATTAATTAACCTTACCTTAAATCACTCAATCACATTAATTAGAAAACAAATATTTGATTTTCAGAAAAATCGCTCAATCACATTAACCTTACCTTAACTCACGGATGGTAATCAATCTCCGAACAAAGGAAACAATACATCGAGGGAGTAGTAAATAAACTCCCTTTCTTATGACATGTATGATCTTCCCTTCCCTCTCCGTTGTCAAACGTTCTGATTCTTGAGGCCACGTCATTGGGTCACGACGGTGCCGGAGGACGAGGACGGCAAGGCCGGGTGCCGCGGCAACGCATTTGCCGTGGCCGGTGAAGGGGCGAAGAAGGGCGGCTTCCCGGGCCCTGGCCGTGGCCCTGGGAGTTGGTGCGGTGGAAACGACACTTGAAGGACCCGGTGTGGGTGGCCAACGCGTAGACGCACTTGGAAGCGGGCCCGTGGCCCACGCCGACGGCGCTGACGCCGACTCGGGCCACCTCCTTCGCATATTCTAGGAGATGTGACTGACCGATTTACATGAAATTAATTCCCTCAGCTGTGGTGGCAAATATAATACACATAATTCATATTGTTATGCACTAACGTGTGTGTGCGAGGATTTGATGGTAAAAAAGGTCGCCAATATCACTTGATATGTATGAAAATATTAATATTAAACTCTTAAAGTTAATGTGGCCCGGTTGCAACGCACCGGCGTTCTTCTAGTACACACACACACACACATATATATATATATATATATATATATATATACATACGTGTGTGTGTGTGACCTGTTAAGATGTACTAGATGACCCGTTGCGCCGATGGCGCAAAGGGAGTGCAAGCAAGGTATTGGAAGAGTGTGCATTAAAATATGTAAACACAAAATAAAACATATGAAAATAAGTACGGATTGATAATAGATAGATGGTTGCTGATGTTACATGTTTTACATAAACTAGATCTGCTTAGATTGGATAGGTAATCATGCAGGGCCTTTGTACGTGCACTTCAAGGCGAAAGCATATATTTCTTTCATCATGGCTGTTTGGAAAGCATACCACACAACAGTCTAAGGTATGATAGTTAAACGCATATGGATGGTCTTAGGTGATTGATAAGATCCAAAAGGATGATAAACATAGAAGTCTTGGTAGGCATCAATACTAATGCTAAGTTATATAACAAGGGGCTATTGGAACTTGCTTATATTGAGTAGACGATCAGACGCAGTCCCTTCGAAGTGCATTTAAAGGCGAAAGCATATGATTGCCCTTTGTTCATGTTGTGCCCGACCGAGGAAGTCGCTCCAGCGTCTAGTGATGGTGGCCCTTTTGTCAACACCCTTGATAAAGCGGGCAGTGACAGCAGTAGTTCCATCTCCAGTAGTGATTGGCAGTTCACCATTGTCCAGCATCCATGTGTGGGAAAACGGAACCCTTAGAAAAGGGAACCACAAAGTACCGAAAATAACAGTAAATGTTAGTTAGTATATCATTTTATACCATGTCATTGTATGAAACAGAACGAGTGTTGAGGGTTAGATTTTTTGCGTCTATTGCCGTGTTTTGTCTGTGGAACTGTAGCGTCGGGTGGTGTGTGTGGTTGTTTTGTTTAGAATTATGTTGTAGAGTTACTGTGTTGCATGTGCCGGATAACTTCTAGTGATGGTTGAGGTACCTTTGTTATTTTTAGTTTTTGTAGAGTTGTTGTGAGTTGTTGGTATGGAAGTAATGTGTTTCACGGGAATGTATTCAGGTTTGATGGATTTTGGGCTTTGTTTGGGTTGAGCTTGTTTTGTGGGCTGATTACTAAGATCGTTTTATGCGGTCTGGTTGTGAAACTGTGATGGAGGCTTTAGCCCGCAGGCTATCATGAGCGGCTGGTGTTCCGTATAACGCTCCTGCATCTTGCCTTTCGTCCGGCAGATCTCCTTCTCTAGACATTTCCCGCATTCTGGGGCCGGTTCGGCCCGATTTCTGGGGTATTGCAGGCGCGCACGATTTCCTCGTGTGCTTCTCTCCGTCGTTCCACGTGAGCGAGCTCGTGCATATTGGCTGGGTTTCGGGATGGTCGCTCACGGAGTATTCGTGAACTACCATGTGTGGTGCTTTGGCATAGGAGTTGCAAGGTTTGCAGGTGTGTGAATGGACCGTGCATGGCTTGTCGGATTGGAGGGCGTGCTGTGTCCGTTGAGATGGCCGGGAGAGGTCGGTTCGTTATCAGAGGGGGGCGGTAGCAGACCGCTGACGTCAATCTGGTGATGTACGGTTTTTCACGTTGGATTCGTCCTCTGCGGCTAGGATGGTGGTTTTTCCTCGTTTCATAATGCTGGTGGCTTGTCGTATCATATATGTAAGCCCTTATTTGGATTCAGGTTTGTATGGTTCATTTTTACGTGGTTGATGAAACTTTTTAGTGGCATTTGCATGTTAGTGATAGTGGATCTGGTTATTCTGTGTATTTGGTTTCTTGGTGATATTATATTATTTATATATTATCATGAGAAATATTTATTTGTTTCGTTAAAGATGCTGGATTCTGTTTGTTATCATTTGCCTCACAGGAGAATTGTTGGTTTGATTGTCTTGGTTATTATCTTATCTGATTTTGTTGGTTATAGCTGCTGTTGGTCATTTTTAGGTTACCTTGTTTATCAGTATTTGTTGAGAGGTTTGTAAGGGAGGGGCCATGTTCAGTTTGTTGGAACGGCTTTTTATTTGTTTGCAGTGTGGTTTAGTGGTTATAATTATTAGTGAGTAAAGGTGGTTCTTTTGTACATGGCTGTGTTGTAGGTGCTGTTGTTTCTTGTAGCGTAAAGACTGGTAAAGGTTTGCTTCTTTTATCCAGTGCATGTGTCTTGTTCGGTTCTGATTAGTTTACACATACTTGTTAGTTCTGACCATGCCTTGCTTAAGGATCGATCAATATTCATGAAATTTGTTTGCTGCCATATGTTCGCACATGTTCCTATCTAAATTAATGTTGGATGTTCGCACATGTTCCTATCTAAATTAATGTTGGATGTTAATGTTGGACAAGCTTTAGAAGTAGCTTTCTTCCATTTACAAAAGCTGAGAGGGAGGAGAGACATATAAGTTTACCACTGAATAAGTTGCTCCTTAATGTGAGGCACAAAGATTTACCACTGAATAAGCAGCTCCTTTAGACATGATTGATGCTATAAAAAAATAATGAAGTATTGTAACAATCTATATCTTCGGGATTTAGAGGTGCACATAGATAATGCAGTTTTAATTTTTCTGAGCCAAATAAAATGTGTCTGATATGTGAGGCAGATGTTCCAAACATCGTCTCTTACTTGTTGGAGAACTAATTCGTAATTTCTAATGGTATGCGTTTTTTCCTAATGGTATTCTTAATGAAGATTGATACCTTCCTTTTGGTATTATTTTTGTTGAAAGTTTTGGTGTTCTTATTCTGGTCTGCATGTAATCCTTCTGATGCTGATCCTTCCGCTATGGATTGCAGTTGGGCTCCATTGCCATTGGGTTGAAGAGTAAGGATGGTGTTGTCCTGGCTGTTGAGAAATGTGTCACCTCACTGCTGCAGGTAATTTTGCATCTCCACTTGTTAATTTATATTGTTTCTGTCAAATACTAATTATTCAGCTGTATGCGTGATAACTGTTGATGATCTCTTATGGTTGCAAGAGAAATGCATCCTTGGACAAAATGTCCATATTCTTATATAGGTCCATTGCTGTCCCCTTCATAGACTTTTGATTTTATTTTCACTATATATTTTTTGTTCTAAGCTTCAACTGTTAAGTGTCAATAGATGCAGATATTATTCTACAGGGTATATCCAATTTCTTAATGCTCTAACAGGGTAGGTTCTAGTTTTAGCCTAATTTATGCAAATCTGTGGTAACCAAAGGTGACATTCTGCCAAATATTGACAAAATGATTCATGCCTACCAGACTAGGAAAATAATACACTACTAGACAACTATAGAAATATGTACCTATTTGTTTTGCTCAATGCAACTATCCCTTTGTTACCTCCATAACTTATCATCAAGGATCCTTGTAATTGAATGAATTTTGTGTACTACTTTATTTATTGTCCCCCTTTGTCCGCCAAGTGTTTTTGTTTCTTGTTTGGATGATATGCACAAGTACTTAACACTTGGTTGTGTTAATTAATTCGGATATACATGAAAATTATATGTCGTAGATACTATGTTATCCTCATTTGTCGGCACTATAAGATTTAATTTCTCTTATTTCTACTATCTATTCATATCTGTAGATATCTAATGTTCTTGTAAATATGCTAGGTATGATTGAGTAGCGGGCTACTTGGTGCTTCTCATCACAATTCGCCACGACCTGATAGTTCCCATCAGGAGGGCCGATGGCAAGAACTTGAATAACAACCTCAATAGTTTATATGTTTTGTTTATGTAAACTGGAGTGTACTATTTCTTAACCTTGCTGTGTGTATATTTTGTCAATCTATGTTGTAAATTATCCTTTCATGGAGGATTTTGTGAACTGCAAAAGTTGTAGATACTGGCAGGGTGCATATTAATTGATATATGTGTATGGAAATTTGGAAATACTTGTCTTTGCCCAAAATTAGCAATATGATCTGTGTAACGCATTATACTAGAAAATACTCTATGAAAATTAGGCTGAAAGAAAGAGGCTAATGGGGTGTACCAAATTTAAATTGTGCCTACATACGATTTCTGTGACGAAAAATAGTGTCCACGTAGGCAGCCACGTCATTCCAATGTGTCCATTGAGAATCCTACATAGCATGGGTCCATGACGGTTGTTTCCGTCATGAAGGTTAGGGCCTGGTTTGGGCTGGGCGGGCCTCGGGCAGATCCTTGACGGTCAATATCCGTCATGGATGGCATGATGTCAAATTATGACACGATATACATGATGGATTTGAAATCCGTCATCGATGAGCACCCATGACAGTTTTTCCCTAATCTATGACGGACATGTACCGTCATGTATTAACAGATTTCTTGTAGTGATACTCGAATGGCTTGTTGTGCTTCAGACACAGTTGTTCATCTGTGATGAATAGTTAAGAAGATCATGGTAAGATAAAATAACGTCTATGATTTGAAACCTAAGTCAGTAGTCATCATAAGTATGTTTTTGAGCATTACCATGGGAAATTTGGCTACCGCTGATATCACTGATCGTGTCATCCTCCTCTTGTTTAACTACTGTCATCTGGAAAGAAGTAGTAGAGTAATTAAGCTGAATTATCTGCCTTTGGGATGTTTAACAGTGATGCATGTGTCTTAATATAGTGAGACTGATTATTATTGGATATAACTTGACAGCCATTAGTATGAAATTGCAAGTGTATCAGGACTGGACATAAGATGGTTGTCTATGTACTATTTTTTGAAATGAATGATTCATGTTGCCACATATGTATCTTATGTGTGATGAGTTGTATGAGGTTTTTCCTCTTTTAATGGAGTTGTAGTCTCCGAGGTAATTTTCGTCTTTAGAGAAGGGTTTTTTTCGTTCTCGTTCATCGGAAGGCTTCGAAGCCAACAAACGAGAACCAACCTTTGAAGAGGATGCCTCGCGTTTAGGAATCGAATCGATAACTATGAAAAACAAGGAAAACCCTGGCTTCGATGGGGCGGCGGGTCCACTAGATCTCAAATCTAGGTCTGCGCCGTCCGTCTGTTCGCCAGTTGCGCCAGGCCGCTACGCCGCCGCTCATACTCGTTCGACCCGGCGGCCCGGCGCTGATGGGGGATGTCTCCCGCTGGGTCCGGGTCTTCGTGGCTTCTTTGAGTCAAGGGACAGTCGTGGCGTGCATGTGGTGAGCCGTCGCGGACTATTGCACGCGGGATGAAGTTGAGCATGGGCGTTCAACCCCGTTTTGACTTCGTACAGGGAGCACCCGCTGCGCGGGCAGTCATGTGGAAATTGGATGTCGTTTTCGATCCTCCTTTAGCCTTCTACGTTCTATCAAGGAGGATGTGTATTACATTTGAACTAACCCCTTGAGGGGCGGCCTGAATCCTCCATCCTAACTCAACATGATCGTCTTTTCTCTGATCTATTTGTGTGTTCAACAGTCTCTTCTCTGATCCCGACTCATGCTAGATACAATGGGATTGCAACATGATTTGGCAATGCCTATCTCTTGATGCCATTTAATGACAACTGGATTTCTCACATGTTATGAGTTTATAATCCATACAAATTTTTATTTCATCATTGTCAATATAGTTGGATGATGTGATGGTGATATCTTCAATTTTGACAGAGGAGCGACAGATGGGATCCGTTAGCCAGCGGAGGTGATTTCATCTAGCTGCTCAGTTCCATCATGCAGCTGCTGCGCCAAGTACCTCAGTACTCTTCATGCCTATGGTCACCTCACCACTGCCGGAGCTCGTCCTCACATGCCCGTCGACCATCTGCATCTCCTTCCACCTGTCGCCCAAAAGTGAAATTGCCCTGCTGCCCCGTGCTTGTCCTCTCAAGAACGATTGCATATGCAAATGCAGGTGATGTGAACATATTTGTATGCGTGTATGTAGACATGATTGAAAATTCAGTTTACGTGATGTGTGTCTTCAAAGAATTTGGCAGTTTTGGCACCAGGTTTGTTTGGTCGAACACATCATCCCAAACATAAGTAGAACATGGACAATTATGAGACAGAGCTGATTGATACATGTTCTGATACATGGACCATCAAACCATAGAACTGGATAGTTTTCTTCACTAATTATACCAATTAGCTAGCAACTTACCTTTGAGTTGTTTCCGAACTACTGTAATTGTTAGATACCGCCGAGTTTGAATATTTATTAGTCGTATGTACAGGTTTATCATTGCTGATATTGTTAGGTATGTCCATTGTTTAATGAAGCTTTACAGTTCGTATGTACTCAGCTATTTGTGATTATACTGATGCTAATCCTCTTCCCCAGTTTATCTCGACATCAAACATTCTAAGCTACCTTTTTGACAGTAAATTGGTGAACTAAGAAATGAAGATTTGCTCCAAAAGTAGTAGTGACATTTACTGTGCAGATGATTCCGGTAACTTCTCAAACAAGTCCACAATATCATTCGCCCAGTAGATGGCTGGAGAACGCAGAGAGCGCCAAGCCGCCAACGACAACCTCATACAAATGCAACAGAGCAAGGTGATGAATTCTCCCATGTTTCCTAATCTGAATCTTCGCTCGAATCGCTTGATTGTTTGTTCCAGTTTGCTATTACAGTACAATGGTTCCTAATCTGAATCTTTGCTTGAATCGCAAAATTGTTTCCAACCCGAGAATTTAATTACTTAGATACATGTGTTTGGCACTTGATTTTGCTTAACATTGTATACCTTCTTTGAAGGTTATACATCGGGTTGACGCATACACATAAGATGTGCATTTCTGGCTTTATCCCAAGTTAAACCCCAAGTACGTTAGGCTCGTTAGAAATTAAGGACGCATAGCAGAAGAGCAATTCATTATTCTTGTAGAAAGAAGAGAATATACTTGACTGACGTTTTCTATTGTTATCCTTTGTTTGTGTTACATGTAAACCATTTTTGTTTTGGCAGATCACATGTTGTTAGTTTCCATCCGCTTACACTCTACGAAGACACCACATTCTCAGAATGTATTCTGATGTTACAGAAATAACTTGAGATCTGTTCAAATTTTAATATTATTAGTGTTCTCATCTTATAGTGCTATTGATTTATAATTTTGCATATTCTGTTGGGAAAGTCAATTTGGCTCCCCGGCCCCCAAAAAAAATTGAAATGAGAAAAAAATCAAGACAAATTGTTTTTGTGTACTTAGTCACATCCAAATCCTACATGCAAATTTTGAGTCAAAAATATTAAACATTTTGGCTTGTGAAAAAGAAACAAATCGAACACCGAAAGTTACCCCAAATTTTGATTTTTTTTGCTGACAAAACATCGCAGCTCTGTTTCACATGAAAATTTTCATGCATACATCCGAAACTAATACAATCATCTACAAAAAAAATCAGGATTTTTCGAAAACATTTAATATTTTTTTGTGGTACTGTTCACTCGGGAGCATATGCTCCTGGGAGCCAAAACACCAGCCCCGTTGCTTCCTAGGTAATTTTAGATCTATGAAAGTTTTACATTATTGATGTTCTCATTGGACAAAGTGTTCTGTTTTAGTGAATATCCTCGGTGGTTAGAGCCAAATGTTATCTTATAGTGCCTTGTTGTAGACATAAATGGTTGATTTGGAGAATACCCTCATCGATGATGGTGAACAGCAATTGAAAGAGCATGGCTCTGCGAATCTGGTGATTATAATGAACCATATACAAACGCTGAAGAAAAGACTGATGCGATAAGAACATTTATTTTAATACAACTGATTTTCTTTAATCTAACTCTTTTAAATAGTATTGAATATGATTTCCAAAAATGTGTATTTGGTTTAGATGATGAGGGAAACTACCCGATCGATGGAATTGATCCTTCTATTAGTCTGCTGGGAATAATTATCCGTATGTAATAGTTGAGAAAGAGAAGGTTGTGAGTGGTCAATGACAACATGGGAAATGATCTTACAATAGTCTATGTGTCTGTTTACTTAAATGAACTATTTTCATCATTGCAAAAATGTTTTGAGGATCTTGAGTATTCCTACCTTGTTGATCATGCATATGAATGGGGTAAAAGGGTATGTATTCTTTCTCACTATTTCCAGCGTCTACGGTGAGTGAGTGAGTGAGTGAGTGAGGTAGGAATGGGGAGAGTGACAAAGTATGAATCAGTAGAATACCGAGACAAAGTATGACATACTGCCCTAATTTTCACACCTCTCCCATTATTTTTGCAGCTCTGTAATCTTCTCAAATCAATATTCGAATTGCCAAAAACTGACATTCAGAAGTCAGTATACCAGCATGGTGCAGGTGCATAATTTGTCTTATAAACTGACCTTGCCACACCATGCTTCAGATTCTTTATTCCCCATTGCAATCAAACCTGACAACTGAACAATTCTAAAACTACTCATGGTGAAACCATATCACGGGATATCGTAACTGCAGCAGACATATCGGACAAGAGTATGAACGTCAATGATGATTTAGACAATGGGTATGTTCTCATTAAGCAGGAGGATATAGTCGATGGGATTGGATGCATACTTGCTGTCGCTGAAAGAAACTAAGGGATGCAAAATTTAGTTCACTTTTGGTTCGTGAACTCTTGGATTATTTGTGTACTTGGCTTTCCTTACGTCGTCCTTCATGAATATGGGCCTAAGTGTTCAACTATCCAACAAATCTTGGATTCTGACTAAAAATCATGCTTATTTTACGGTGACAATTGATGCTTTAGATGATTACATATCTCTACTCCTAATGTCTGAGTTGGTGAATAGTATCCACGGTTTATTTTCGCTGGGTTTTTTTAACCGATTATTTTTCGTCCCCCCATCCCACCCACGCACGCCTCCCTAAAAAAACCACCCCGCAGAAGGACTCCTATCGGTCCCCAGACGCCGTCGTCGTACGCACCTTGATCCCCTCGAATGCTAGCGCATAGCCGCCCCCTTCCGTCTCCCCCACCCATAGACGCTCTCTTCCCCGCCGGCACTGCCCTCAGCCAATCGACCTGGTAGAAGCACGCCCATGTCGATTCGGTGGCGTCGCCGCGGGAGGGACGCCTAGGGTTTCTATTGCGGCGGGCATACGGGCGGTGGCGGGTGCATCAGTTTGATTGCGAGTGGTGGGGTGGAGCGGAGTGGCCAGGATCGGGGTGCGTTTGCTGTGCCGTGGGTTTGGGAATCTCGACGGAATACCTGCGTTCGCTGGGTTCCGGCGTGATCAGAGTCGCGCGCCGTCTTGCATCTGTATTGTTTTCTATGGGCATCTCGGCATCTAGATTGTACTGTCTGATTAATGCTTACTGTTGACCGGCAGGGATCAGGGTCAGGGGAGGCATGGCGGAGGCGTTCGGCATGTACCATCGGTCTGAAATAGGCAAGGCCCTGACGGAAACGCTGACCAAGATGGTGGGCAGAGGTGCGCTCAGACCCGAGCATGCCATCGCTGTCCTCCTGCAGTTCGACAAGGTTCCCTCCGGCGCCTCCCCTGCTCCTCCTCTTGCCTCCTCCCCACGCACATGATCACCGCCAACCCTCCAGATCAGTCGGACGAGTAAGCGACAATCAACCTGCCCTCCACGCTAATTGTGCCCAGATCCAACCCAAACGCACCCATCCTCCTCTCGCCATCGTCGCACGCCGGTTCATGCTTGTCGTAACCACCCGCAGCTGAACCGGCAGGCATAAAACCTAACGGAGCCACAGAGGCCGTTACACGAACATGCGGAATCCGCTTTCCCGAGACACCTTCTCGGGCCTGCTGTTCCTTTACGCATCGCGGGCGCTTGGCGGAGGCAGCGCGCGTGTGTGCATCCTCCGAGTCTAGCTTGGAGGGGGCGACATGGTTAGGCGCCACTACTTGCTCTGTTTCTATAGCCGCTACTTGTTGTAGCTCCTGCAAGATTGCTGTACCTGCTTCTGGTAAGTTCTTGCTGTAGCTGATGCTTGTACATTTTTTATGTCAACAAAAAGTTTGTAATGCAAGTGGCAGGTGACAACTTACACAATTGGGAGTTTTGTTATATCCAGTTAAACACTTGGTGTAAATCTGGTATAGATACTTATAGACTGTTTTTGATGTGTTCTCCTCATGAACCAGTGTCTTAGATTATTTTGTAATTTATCATATATGTAAATAATATTATCACTGAAATTTTATAAGGCTGTGTAAGTTTAAAGATTGATTCGACGTCTTTACATGTGAGTGTTATAGGCTACAATATCTTTATAAGTATTATTTGTTGTAGTTAGATTTTACCTGATGTGTGCTATGGTTCAGACCTTGCTATTTAGATATTGTGCCTTTCATGATTTATTGAGAAATGTGGTAAGTGAAGTTTGATTAATCACTTGTGTATATGGTTTGGGTAATTACTAAAATCGAAGAGTGTGCTTAGCCTGAATGTGTAACAGGGCGTGAACAATATATTTAATCGGAGTCAAGGATTGTTGAGTACAAAAAGGATGCCTCGCAAAAAAATGTATAAAATGGATTGATATTTGAATTATATTACTAATCCAACCTTTTTCCATCTTGCGACATTTGACTTTGTGAGCAGTGGCTATGTGGTGGTACTCCTATCTATGATGAGTATCGCTACTAGGGAGGCTTCTTGAGGTAAGCTACAATTATATTGACTTTGATTTAACTAAAATCATGTTATCGCTTGATATGTACACCAACTCGATGTCACATCTTATCTTGGGGATTGGAAGTAAACAATCGTGTCCTATGGAGTCTACTGTCTAGGAAGTTCAGAGATGGGACGTTCACAGTCTGTTAACTACAGAGATAATCCTAAAAGAGTAAGTCCATGATAGCATGATGAAAAGGTCCAATTTTTTTAGCATTTTAGGGGAAATTGTTACAAATTAATATATCCATTTCGTCGATTTGCAGGATTCACTTTCCTCTTCAGTTGATAAAGTTTCTCTTTTTGGAAGAAATATGTAAGTACCTAAATCTTTGGAATCTATGTTTGTAGAGAACAGATAGCTTAATGCCCTGGTGAGTTCTTCTCCAGCAGATTCAAATAGAGAATTAGTGATCGGAGAATTAAGCGCTTGTGTGCAATGTTTTTATACAGATGTTTTATATACCATGACAGTTAGATCCGTGCCACACATGGGAGTTGCCGTGGCAGGCTCGAGGTAGCATGGTGCTGAGGCGGGAATGAGGAAAGAGGCAGTGCGTCTGTGCGTCGTGGTGCACAACGCCGTGGAGGGTGAGCGGCGGAGGCCTCACATCCTTCACTAGGTCGGGTTCGAGTTAGTGTCGACCTCTTCTAGATAGATACACACATATGCTTCAATCTGTTCTTTGTTTTCTTTTTTGTAATGCCTAATGCCTTTCAGATCCTGTTTGAATCACAGTAAAACTGTAGTGGAAATAAAAGTATCAGATCACCAGGACATGAAAATGTTCACTGTTATGTTAAATGTACCCCACTGTACTATTTTGTAAGCTTGAATGCTTACAACATAGGAGTAGATATTTTTTGTAACGTTTAAATGCTTTTGAATATTGCATGTGTGCTTCCCTAGGGCTAACCGAACAAGTAAATGAGATTAGAGAGGAAGGGGATTATGGGAAGCGGGTGACAGCAGGGGATATGGTAACAGAATAAAGCCTGGAGGTGAAGGCAAGGTCTGACCCAAATTGAGGGAAGGCGGCCAGGCGGCCACTTCGGGATACTGTGCCAATTCCAGTTTTGAAGTACCACAGATTTGTTTCATAGGTTTCAACTGAGCAGAAGACCTGACGCGACTAACGGATAAGCCAATGTTAATAGCTGGTCTAATTCCGCGATAAGCAAGCTGTGTTTCCAAACAGATTTGTTCATTTGTAATGGAGATCGCATTGGTGGGGATATAGGCTGATCGATACGTCTCTAGCTTGTGTTTCAATCACAGGTAACACAGTTAAGCTACCTGTTGTAATCAGTTAGATATTCAATTATGTTTGGAAACAACTAGATCCCATCTGCATTTGATCTCCTCAGATTATTACACATTTAGGATTGCAACACAAGTAGCTACATATGAACCTTATCCTTTCCCTGCAAGCTCAAGTCTGCTTCTTCCCGATCTCCTCAGATTATTACACATTTAATCGGCACCTTATCCTTTCCCTGCAAGCTCAAGTCTGCTTCTTCCCGATCTTCCATTTCTAATCAAAGGAGAGTGAGGCGAGCTGGCCGGGTTGCTCTTCGTCGGGGACGTTGTCGTCTACTTGTGCGCGCCAATGGCCAGCTCTCGCCAGGATTCACCCTGTGCCCATGTACAACCGCCATCCAGAATACATCGTCAATTTCATGCTTGTAAATAAGGACAAGGAGGTGATTCTCGTGCCTTATCATCCCCTGTAAGTCATCCGCGCGGATATCCTTCCTTCGATTTCAGTCATTGATTTGCACGGTGGAGGCTAATTAATTTGAGGTGTACTTATTTTGCGCAGCGGCGGGCGCGCCGTCCTCATCATCCTCTACCCCCGATACTCCCACGCTCTTTACTTGGACTCGTTGAAGAACATTAACAAAAAGGATTACACCCACATCAAGTTTGTTCTCGACAGTGCTATGTTTTACTATGGTGCACGGGTTGAAGAGGTCAAGGACAAGAAGAAAAGGGACGGCAGGCCTGCCTTCAGCCATAAGACCGACTTCTGCTGCATCCAGCAACCGAGTGATTCTCTTAATGATGGATCCTATGTCCTACACCATATGACGGAGTACATACGGGATCACCAGAACCTTTGCACAACACCTAGATTCGGCGATGCCCATATTCTCAATGGGCAAAGAACTTAGGAGATATCGAGAATCATCGACTTCAAGATGAGTTCTATCACTTCCAGTGCGAACTTGCCCAAATCATCATGAAGGAGGTCGTCGAAAAAACAGGGATGTTCTATGAAGAAGGAAAAATGTCGAGGGAAGACGTCCGAACACGCGTAGCCGCTCAGCGTCTCGACCTGAAGCCTTTCACTAAGCTCGGGGACTATCTCCTTGACTTGGATCGATGGCACGACATGTTGGAGTGATTGTCGACATATGACAATGTGTCCGTTTAGTTCATACTTTCTGTATGACGGAACTTTGAGTTATACAAGACGAAACATTATTTGTGATGTAATTAAACCGTCCTCCTCGACTAGCGAAGATCACTCTAGTTAGGGCATTTTGGGTATGATGAACTTTGTTATTTATGCTTATGATATGTTGCTTCTATTTTTGCCAAGTCTGTCTCTTTCTGTTGCTCAACTATATATGTTGCATATCATCGACTCATGTGACGATGCAGGTGCATAGATCATTGATGGCGAAGAAGTGCTATGCCAGGAGTATACGACGAGTGGCCGGAGTGTCAGGCCCAGGTGTACCGGTTTCCGGTTTCCGAGCGACAACCAGTAGTTAGTTTAGGTTCACGCTAATGCGAGAGAGGGATACAAACTCATGTACTGCATAGTTGCGCTCTCACTCATAGTGATAGCTCTTCTCGTGTATATCATTGTTTAGATGGATGATGATGTAGTTGCAAGTAATCGAGACTTGTATCGCTATTTTCGAGATGATGACGAGAGACCCCTTTGTGATGGATGATGATTATGATGATGACATGATTTGATGAGACTATTTGTATGTATATGCTATGATTACATTTGTATGTGTATCATACGCTAAATATTATTGTATAATGCCTGTTCAAAAACAAAAGAAATATGCAGAAAAGAAAACTAATAAAACTAGCAGTAGCGAGGGGAATAAAGTTAGTAGTAGCGGTTCCTTACCAGTAGCACTTTGTGCTGAAAAGCACTGCAGATATTAGCAGCAGCGCTTTGCACTAAAGCTCGCTACTGCTAGCCATGTACAGCAGTAGTGTTGGATGACACGCGTTACTTCTACATGTTAGCTGTAGCGCCTTATCAGTAGTGCGGTATCCTGCGCAACTGATAGGCAAAATACCCACGCTACTGCTAGGGTTTACCCAAGTAGTTATATGTCATAGACTCGAAGTTAATAGATTTCAATTAAATCAGTTTAATTAACAGGGGACGCACATGTCATACACTAATGTTAATTTAAGAGTTTTACTTTATTAAATGGTTAATTAGGGGATGTGGGTCCCAGTGTCAGTGGGTTACTGGGGGTTCATTTGCCGGGGGGTTAGGCCATTTAGGCCGGCGGTTAAACATGAGCAGTGGCGGAGCCAACCGGGAGCTTCGGCGCTGGCGGAGCAGCGGGAAGAGGCGGCGGCCGCGGCGCAGTAGTAACGTAGCCGTAGAGCGGTGGCGAGGCGCGGTGGCGAGCAGCGGGATAGGGGCAGCCGGCGCCCCCGAATGAGGGCGCGGGGGAGAATCGGGACCGCGGCGAGCGCGGGAAGGCAGGGCGGGAAAGGGGATCACGGCGTGGGCACGGCTATGGTCGTGCACGGAGCGGGGGCTGGCGCGGTGGTGGGCGTGCGCGCAGCGAGGGGCACGGCAGGCAGCGCGGTGAACGCGGTGGAAAGAGGAGGGAAACGGGGGGCATCTCACAGCGTTGCCGATAAGGGGGTCGGCCTGGCTTGAGGACGCGAGTCGGGAAGGGATACGAGGAGGCGACGCAAGGTCCGGCGACGGCGAGGTCTTCAGGCGGTGGTGGTGGCGCACGGTGAAGGCGCCGGTGAAGGGGGGCATCGGGCTCATTGCTCGTTCACGATCCTGATCGGGTCGGGGAAGAGGAGCGAGAGGGGAGGCGAGCCGGAGATAGGCGGCGGGGAGGAGGCCTGGCAACGCCGAAAGGCGATCCGGCGATGGCGACGGGGTCGATGGGGGCGATCCCCTTCCCGATTCAGATGGGATCAAGAGGTGGGGAGGCTGGCGAGGGGGTGTGGGGGAAGTGGGGCGATCGGGCTAGGGTTCGATGGGGAGTGGGGGTTAACGGAGGCGGCGGGGCCGGCCTAGCTCGCCCAGTGGCTAGCTAGGCCGAGGCCCAGCGAGGGGTTGCCCCCTTTTTCTTTTATTTGTTTTGTCTTTCCTTTTCTGTTTTATCCTATTTTTCAGTTTACCCTAATTTTGTAAATTATATAATTAGCATCTAAATTAGTTCTACTAAATATACCACTGCCACCAAAAGTTTGGTACCCAATTAATTTAGTTAGAACATTTTTACTATTTTAAAAGCATTTAAATAATAGTTTAAGCCACTGTTTTTTTCATTTTAGAGTATTTAAACATTTTATTAAAGTTTGGTTTCTCCATCATAATTACTTATGCATTATTTGTTACCTCTCAAAGATTTTAGTTTTAATGTTTGAAAACTTTTGATGTTTGCCTTTATTTTAAATTTGAATTTGAATGGGATTGAATCATTGTGAGGTTAACAACAGAAATCGTGGTGACGTGACATCACTAGCATGAAATTGCTATAGCATAACTAATCGGGCATTACAAAAGCTAACTCTCAAACCACAGGCAACCATCCAGACATGGTTTTCCATCCAATACGGTCCTATATTCCCCAGGCCGGTATGGATGTGCATTTTCCTGTAAACCAAAAAGAAACTATGGGGCTTTACGGGCGTCTGTACCACTGCCACGGTGAATTCTTACTCCCTTGGCCTACCAGAAATACCTCTCCCGCGCCCGCACCCCTTCACATGAGAAGGAGTTAGTTGGCACTGCTGCAGAGCACCGGTACCTCATTCTTGCCGATTTGAAGTAGCCACGGTGAATATACTGATGTTGAGGAGAAGTACCAGGCACAATAATCAATGTAATTGATTAAATGAATTGAATGCTTCTCTGGAAATAATTGATGAGGAGCAAGCCAAGGATGTGGATAGTCCTTACTACTTTAATAATCCTCAATTTGAAAGTCCAAGAAAATACTTCAATTTAATTCAAATTTCAGACTCATTTTGTTATCTTTAGATTAATGCAACATAAATATGTAGACAAGACCTGTGTTTGTCTTTTATTCCCATGTTTGAACTAGTATAGTTCGGGTTCTTACATGATAGTGCATGTCACTTTATTTTTTCACCGCTACAATGACCAAACCATGGACTAAGAAAACGGTGTGTCATCTCTACTCCTAATGGAGCAGTTGGTAGTCTCCGCTGGTTAATTTTCGTTCTACCAGAGACTGTTTTTTTTTCATCCTTGATCCCACCTCCCAATTCCAAAAAAAACAAGCAAAACCACGTCCACATAGTTCTCCCGCATGCCAGAAAAACGGACGAAATAAAACCTACGAAATTAAACCAGCAAAAAAAGTTCCACTGCTCGCAAGCGAGCTAGCAGCGAGGCGCCCGGAGAGCCCTCGAGCAAGAACCCCACTGTCGTCTCCCACAGGTTCAGCCGCCCGCCCAATCAAATCGCGCTGCCAGCCTCGTCTGCCTCGCCGTGCCTGCGTCTTTCCCCGAACGGCGGCGATGATGGAGGAAGCCACTGGCGCTGGCCAGGCCCCTGGCCGATGGACGCGGCGGATCGTCGCTCCTCAGGGCCAGCCCCTCCCCCCGCGCTGGATCACGTGGCAGCCTAGCTAACCCTAACCAGCCCCCGATCTTCGTATCTCTCCCTGAATCCCTCCTCCTCCATGAGCCGCGCGGTGTGCTTCCCTCCTCCCACACGCTGCTCCTCTCCCTCCCCAAATCGACATGGATCTCGCGCTGCTGGATGCAGTAGACGAAACTGATCTAATCTGATCCCGAGTTCCCATGTCCTGATGAGAAAGTACACCTGCGTGGATCCAAGTCTGAGTTGGAGCGACATCGCTCCGATGAACGTGCAAGGAATTTCTGAATCGAGGACTTCTATTTGAGTATATACGTTTGTTTGTTATTGAAGTCAATTGTTCGTACAACAGCAGATATTTTTTTAGCACAAATTCCAGTAGTTGTGTTTGCTTCTTTTGAAGGCGGATCTTGGATTCTTTCCAATAGTTGTGTTGCGCGAAATTCCAATTATTTGAGTATCTGTACTATAGTTGCCTTCAAAGAAGATGAGGCTGGAATGCTGGATACTGCATCTCTCCTAGCATGAGGAACGTTGCTACTGTCTTTGTGAACAGGTTGACGATAGGAGATGAAGTACGTTTGAACTAACATGTTCTTTCACTTTTCCCAACGAGGTGGAGCTTGCACATATGGACATATGGTACACTTGCACGGGTTGCTAGGTTCTCATCGCCATTGGATTGAATACGGAAAAATGGAGAAAAATTGCATGAACCAAATACAATATCTATGTCTCCTCGTTCGCAGGGTAGGATGAAGTTGTTGAGGATGCACGTGTACCCGAGGAACAAGTACCACCTGACGCTGCAGATGACGAGGTTCGGCAAGGGCGCCGACTGCGAGAACGTCTTCAGTACCATGGTCTACCTCTCACCCAAAGGTTCCACTCAATCGATGCATTAACTGATGTACTCCGGTTCCATTACCCGAGGAACTAATATGGCAGATTTTGTTTTCTGCAGCATGGTGGGTTGGGAACTCGGGATGAAGGAAGAATACTCCTGAGAGCCCAAACTCGAGCTTCCAAAAGATATGCGTAATGTATGTGTGCCTCTGCTCTATGCATATGTAATTGTTTTTTCTATGTTTTCTGCTCCTCTCTGACACAATGTGGAAGATGTTGGTTTTAAAGGCTAGCAGGGGCAGCCAGTGGTGGAGTAATCAGTGGTTTAGTTAGGTACATATAATAGAAGTAAATGGTGTTTAGTAGGTGCACCAATTGTGTTCTACTTCCACATATTTCTTCCTTGATTTTACCGTGCATAATCTTAGGGGTTGTTCTCTGGGGGTAGGCAATATATTCTTATAATATGTTATTCCAGTATGCAAATTGTCAGGGGATTCGTATTTTGTAGATTCTGGGATAAGGGGTCCTGGTTATTCCAGTATGCAAATTGTTAGGGGATTCATATTTTGTAGATTCTGGGATCTTGCTGGGAAAGTTGAATCATTATTCTTTATATGTGATTGTTCAAAACCCACTTAAGAATCCATGTACGGATTGGGAAGGTATCAGGACACAAATTATTTGCCTGGTGTATAACCAATAACTAGCTCGAGTGCTTTGGAGGAGGCTGGGGTTTATCTTTTATAAAAACTACTATTAGTTGCTCCAGAAAGTCATAGTTAGCACTAAGGAGAAATTTTCGCAGTCAAAACTTGTTTGTGTTCATGACATCATTTCTTTGCCGCAACAACGCTTTTATTTGTTTCAAATTTTCAGAGTTATGTTCGATGAACCAACTTTCGTCAGTTATGATGTTAATTACTTCGATCCTTTTCAGTATGCTGAAGGTTGAAACTTAGGCTGTCACTATGAAGAATATTTGCCTTTCAGTTTAAATTCCTCGGTAAAGATTTTGTAAGATACTTGAATAGTGTAGATGTTGAATTACCTGTATGCATGACGATTAAAGAATTATGTGCTGATACCTTCCAATGTTGGTTGAACCACATATGCTTTGCTTATTGGTTTTTGTAGATAAAAATAAGGGATGTTGTGTTGTTGGCAAGCTTGATACTACAGTGAATGCTCACCTAATGCTTAATGTCTTGCTTTACTGCAAAGGTCTTCCATAGATACAGTGCTTCAATCACTTTGGTAAGTTCAATGCCAATTTGCTTACTGTTCTCTACTACTATGAGTTGTGTTCGGAGCAAAAATATCTCATGAGTACGACAGTTCTAACGATTTTTTAATGTGCGACGTAGATTAGATGAGAAAACATTTAATCACAGATATGATGCCTCCATGTTAAACACTGAAGAAATGGGGGTTGTATATTTTCAGATCAACAAGGCAAGAATAACTTTATTGTTTCTCTGTTTTTTCTTTTTTCTCAAGCAACATAAAAATTGAATGTATTACTTACTACTATTGAATTGCAGGCACAAAATATATAAACTTGGTTCAGATCTTCCTGGTTCGATTCCACAGCGAATGTAAAACTTATATTCATAATTTCTATCCACTGCAGGAGGCAGGACCACATGAACAAGCAGGTTGTTGTCCAAGCATAGTTGCTACTGCAAGAGCAAGCAGCAGACAACATCCGATCTATACAAAATCCATCCATCCGTCTCGTCTCATGCATGCATAACTAGGCCAATGGTAACTTGTCTACTATTCTACTCACTGCAGTTTACGATAATTTGTCTACTACTCTACTTAAGCTTGAGGGTGAAGTGGACGATAAGTTGTATTATTGACCAAGTATATCTTGTTCATAAGCCTAAGATTTGCATACACCATAGAAGCCGTATATATCTTTGAGATGATCAGTCCATGGCTGATATTGCTGGAGCAGGAGGGCGAGGCAGTGGCAAAGGTACTCAGTGTGTTTAGATCTTGAACCAGTTTGGGCTTGCCCATCTGAGTGCCGGCGATCTTCTTTGCAAAAAAGTTAAATCCGAGCAAGGGTAACAATCTGCTCTCAGTGTATTTCAACCCTCATTTAAGCATATCACATTCCACTTTCCTTTTATTTATTTACTTTTAAGAGCTCTGCTTTAGGGTTCGGTGATTTGTATCATCTTTATATAACCTTTTTTGTTTAGAAAGAAAAGTTGCGTGTGCAATGTTGAAGCTTGTTACGATATTATTATTGCAGACCTACCCTATCACCTATTAAATCTGACACGTTTTATTGAGGGCATTTATATTATAGATGCTCAAAAAATGTCCGTGCTTAATGCTGCTCAAAACGTCGTATCATCATCCCTGAAATCGGCATTCAGTGTCTGAAGTCCAGATTACACAGAGGCCCAAATTTACATGCAACAGGGTTACCACCTACAGTACTATCAAAGAACATCAGCTTGTGATATCCCAATTCATATGACATTTTGCCTTATATACCGTATAGGTTGATTTTGATTGGAGTAACACTATGGCAGAGAAAAACTTACTAAGTCTTCCTAGATAATTTCACACTTCCTCATACACTAAAGTGCATACTCTCAGCATCTCTTGTACCATGGTGGCCGAGAGCTGGAGGTCCTTGAGCCTAAAATCTGCATTCCAAAGCAAAAGCTTTCTTTTATTGGTGATAGTTAGTTAATGGCATAGAAAGCAATTCTCGTTGATTGTATGCATTAAGCTGAGTCGACTAGCAGCAGTGTATATGACTAAATAGAAAGGCAATTTTTTTGCATGAAGAAAAACATTAAAGTGACGACAAATGTAATGCCTCACAGGTAAAACATAGACAGACCCTGTGTGAATAAGAATGAAGGTCTACATTTATTGGCAGGATTAGAATTTTCAATACATTAATATGTTGTCTTCTTAATTGAGCTTGTACTAAATGTTGTCAGTACGGGCTGGCATTCAACTTTGCGTACTGTGTCAAAGAGTTTCAAGACTTGGACCTTCCCACATCATGCTAAAGCTAGTAACTATTTGTGCTACTAAACATAGCGTTCCCAGTTCCACTACATCCTCTCCCCAATGTCTATTTTCATCCATCTAAGAAAGAAGAAGAATCATTTTTCATCCATGTAATAAGAGTGAGTTAGTGGTAACAAAAAGTCAACAAGGCCCCCTACTGTACATGAGGATCATAATGTTATACTACCTCCATTTCTTTATGTAAGGTATATTATTTTCAGCACGGTGACCAAAGCACATGATTCCGTGTTTTCTATGGGAGATCTAAAATAGTAGGTTAAAAGCATACTGCAAATTTATTAGAAGCAAAATATCTAGAAGGATTACATGTATGCAATGGATAACAAGAGCATTAGTTCTTTAAAAGTGTTGCATTTAGTTCTTCCCAATCCGTTTATTTGTTCTAGCTCTATGGATAACAAGAGCATTAGTTCTTTAAAAGTGTTGCATTTGTGTGGGCTAGACACCACTCCATTGAAAAGAAAATGTGTCGACATCTCATATTACAACAGTTGTGATATCCATAAGAAATAGACACTCACCGTGTTGCCTTGAGAGCTCATATGTTTTTGTGAGGAGAGAAAGGCCAAAGTTTGTGTGCAATAGTCGGCGGAGTGGTTACATGCTGAGAGGAGAACCTATTGTAAATAATATCATGTTCTAGCTTCATTTGAGCGACAAGTAATTCCGGATGGATGTAGTATCACTTAATTACAAATGACATTTATGATCACCATTGATCTTACTGTATGATTGTTTTCATGACCTTGAAAGAAGAAATATTCTAAAAGTTGAGTGCAGCTGGACGGACCTCAATCCATTTGAGCCAGGAAAAGTAGATGCGGACTGTCCTAAATCATTTGAGATATGAATAGTAGATGGGAAAGGGCTGAAATATTTTATGCAGCAATGGTTACTAAATGGTAGGAATAATGTGCTTTTTTGTAGTAGTTCCTAAATGGTAACCTCCAAGTTCCTAATTTCATATGTAATAATTTTCCACGCAAGTTCATAATGCAATCAAGTTTCTGGTTGTAGTATCTTCGAACATTTGTTCTGAGGGAACAAAATCCTCCCAAGTGTGGTCTTCAATTATTGAACAATAACAATGGACATGCTTTGTGAGACTATTGGTCTTAAGCATAAAAAGGCATGCAAGTGATATCCATCAATTAAAGTAAAGTGCACGACAAATAGTTGTACTCTCTCTGTCCAGAAATACTTCTCGGAGAATGGATAATCCATTTCTCCGACAAGTACTTGCGGGTGGAGGGTGTATGTTTTTGTACCACTTTTCTACTTTGTGGATCAGATCTCATAGTACAAGTCGGCTAATTACATTTTTATATTTTTCATTTTTTACTGTCTATCTTTTCTATACATGTCAAATTTCACATGCATCGTGTTTGCAATCAGTACAAATTTGAAAAAGCCCGTGGCCAACGCACGGGAAGTGTACTAGTATATCTAGTACTAGAGTTATTTTCTTCTCAGTTATACCGAAGATGACAAATGGCGTGATGGTGCAATATGGAGGGATGTAGACATTGCACATTGCAGGTAGCGTCTGTAGCGCTAGGTTCCTTATTTCCTCGAACTGGGGCAGTTGTTGAGGCTGGACAGAGCCCTGGGCCTGTGGGTTTTGCTGAGATGGCCGGAAGGAGCCCTGGCCTAATGGATATTGTTGCTGAGGCTGTTGGAAGGAGACCTGCTCGATGGTTGTTGTTGTTGTTTTTGTTGTTGATGCAGAATAATAGCATGAACAACATTGTGGATGGCCTTGGCACTGCGACTGCTCAGGGATCTGCCATAGGTGCTGACAACACAATTCTTGCAACAGCTGGTAAGTACTTTGTGCAAAACTTGTGATCTTCCATGCGCTATGTTGTGTTGCTGCAATACAACATCCATGCATGGAATCAGTTGTTGTTGCAAAATTTGTTGAAGGATTTGTTGTTGTTGTTGTTGTTGTTATTGTTGCTGCGAAATTGGTTGTTGTGGTTGCGAATACTGTGGTTGCGGTTGTGGATAAGGTTGTTGTGGTCGAAATGGTTGCGGCTGCGAATATGGTAGTTGCGGCTGCGGAAATGGTTGCAGCTGCAGATATGGTTGTTGTGATGGAAATGGTTGCGGCTGTGGATCTGGGTGTTGTGGTGGAAATTGTTGTTGCTGCCCTAGAAATTTTTGTTGTTGTACCAATGGAACTTGCTCTTGTGGCTGTTGTTGAGATGGATTTTGTGGCTGCAATTGTGGCACTGGAACTCTAACTGCAGTTGTGGCGGTGGTCTCCACGATAGCAAGGAGGGAAAGGATGAGAAAGGTCTTCATGGTGGATTTGTATTGACCACAGCTTGCTTGGCTTAAATGATGCGCTCTACTTATGAGAATGATGGATGAGGAAGGATGATCGTCATGCTACGGGGCTATTTATAGCTGCCATGGAATGATCTCTTTCACAATTGGCATTTGCTAGTGTGGAAAGTGCTTGGATGCTTCTCAAAATCATAATTTGGTATGTTCTGTTTGGTGGCACTACTTACAAGTGTATTCTTGGACTGGTCATTAAAGTTCCTTGTTGTTGCACTATCATTCCACCACCAAAAAGGTGTGACAACACGCATGACTCATCTTATTTACTTTACAGATCAAACAGTAATCTAGATTGCCTATTTTTCTGAAACTAAGTTTGTAATTTTCTGCAAATTGTTACGCATAAACTAGATAAGCATGGCTGTCAGGTACTTAGTTTGTAATCTTGTGTGGTCTCTTAAGATAGATAAGACTAGTAATGTAACTTTGTTGTTGTGCGCGTAGTGTTCTAGAAGTGTTGTAGTGTTCTAGAAGTTATTAGCAAGCATATATTTTGTAATGTTCTACAAGTTGTTACGTGTAAACTAGATAAGCTTGACTTGCTCACAAACAAGATTGTAATCACTAGTCATCTACCCGTGCAACTACACGACCTAGCTATTATATGGGTACATATTTATTAATAAAATTATATTTATATGTAAAATTCAAGCGCTTAAATTACAGATATCATACATCTGAACATATGCTAATTTATTCAAATAATTATAGTACAATATAAACACATATATTATAAACTTCATTGTATGGAAGAGTGCCTCTACTTTCCCATTTATGTTGCGCAAAGTATCATCACTGGTCTGAATGAAGCCTTCATGTCATAGTAGCAAGAATTTGACACCACCTACTAAGGGACATAGCGAGTATGAATTATTTCGATATATAGTTATATTACTTTGTTGTTGTGCGCGTATGTATATGCACCACTACTACAATGCTATATGCACCACTACTACAATGCTACTCAAACCATATATAATATATATTTCTCTTTTAGTACATTAGTAAGTGCTCCTAACTTAACCAACAAACACAATGTTATACTTAATTGAGGCTTTATCTATCTAGCATCATATTAGATAGTAAACTTTAAAATTAATGGATGCACTTGTGAAACAATCCTTTTCAAGAATCTGCCTTTGCAGAATGATATTCCTTCAATTGATATTTACTAGTACAAATGCCCGTGCGTTGCAACGGGCAAATAAAAGTGCGCTTCATGTGCCATTTCTTATATCCAAGGCTGATAAACCAGAGTAATAATGTTAAACTCTAATTTTTGTTCGGAGCTTGAAGTGTGGACATGAAGAACCAACCTAACTTCCTACATCTGTTGGAAGAATAGTTGTGCATGGAATAGTATGTGAATCGGTTATATATTTTGCTTTTTGAAAAACAACACAAATATTTCTTTATTTTTTAAGAAATCGACTATTTTTTAATTTCTTATTAGAATTGGAATATGTTTTGAAGTCGAACATTATATAAACAAGCGATTTCTTGATTTTTTTAATGATTTTGTGAACAATTATAACTGGTTTTTAATTGGAACCATTTTTTGGGAATTTTCAGCATTTCTTAAAAAGTTTAAACATATTTAAAACATGAATATATTTTTTGAAACCAAGAACATTTAGAAACACTCACTATCTTAAAAAAACACGCCTTCGTGTTGGTAAATAAAAATGATTATTGGTGTCCGCATCATGGAATAGAGTTAAGATAGTCAGTGGTGTCCTTTGATGGCACTCCATTAGCTTAGCACTATCACCGGGTGAAAGAGTGGTGTATTTATTTTTAGTGCGACATACAAACATTGGAATGTTATATACTAATCGAGAGTTTAAAAACTAATCCAAAAGTTTTTTTTAGAATTTTCAAAACATTTGAATGCAAAACATTGTTACTATGTTGGATTTCTTAGAGATAGTTGTTTGCTTGGTTTGGAAGGGTTCATTTTTTTCATATCAAATAAATGGATTGGTCAGTTTCGCTTTAACCCTGAGAACCAATCTCTGATTGGATGGTTTGGAGGGCGGTGATACCCAATAGAGCAAGAATTAAAACCTAGCTTTGACGCTTTCATGTCTCACAAAGGCGAAATATTATTTCAGTGCACGGTGACGTTCGCGTCGAAGGGAGACACTTATGGTGTGTTCATCGGTCTCAAGACATGTCGGCTCAGTCTCTCTAGGTGTTAGTGTATGTACGTGTTTGTGAGCCTGTGTTTGTCTTTGTTTCTCAAAAGAAGGCTCCCTTTAACCTTTGTATGCATCATTTAATGTGTCGTGCATTGCACCAGAAGGAGAACGTCTTCGCATGTTTTCAGTGACTCGTTAATGTTGCCACTTTTCATTTTTGCCACCGTCGTCAATGATGATACAATTTTTGGTGTACACAATTCGAAAAAAGATTAATGAAACTACATTCATGTCCTTCGATGTTGCCTCAATGAACATCACACTCTCACCGGATGTGAGAGGAGTAGTGCATTGAAGTGGGATTATTTATATACAGTTATTTATTAATATTCGAAAGCAAACATGTTTTTGCTATGTTGATTTCGTTTTTAGAAAATGTTGGTTGTTTGGTTTGTCAAATTATATTATGTTTGGACTTGGCCCAAACACAAGCTTCTCGTGTAGATTGTAGGCTCTTTCCTCGAAAAAACACGCACACATCGAATAGTCCAGAATGGCACACACACATCTCTTTCTGTTCCACATCACAATAACAAAGAAAAGTTTCCTAGCACATAATCTTAGTGTGCATGTATCCAACGGCTTGGAAAGGTGATTGAGACTACATTAAATCTCAATTGACTGACATTTAGCGAACCCCTTTAAAATTAGTAGCTAAACTCACTTAAAGGAAATATCTAGCTCAAAGTTTATGTGTGAGAGGGGAGTTTGTATCAACCATGGTTTCAGTATTTCCATGGTCCTAAAAAAACTGATCCAACTGCTGAGAACTTAAGTTGGAGCCTTATGTAACAATTTTTTAAGTTCACCAACTAAATTGTCTAATTTCACCAACTAATTTATTGTCAATATTCTGCGCAATGTATTTTGATTTATTTTCTCTGTTGTGTATGTCAATACATATTTCTCGATATATGTCGAGCAAGGTTTGTAGTTCATTTACCACCTAGGTACCTTTTTTCAAGATAGAATAATTGTGAATGTGTTAACACGGTAAAAACATATGCTAGATAACACGTTTTTATTTTATTTTTGCAAATAGTTGACCCATATTACTCAAATTCGGTAAAACTTGAGAGTCATACGCGCCTCCCATACTGAAATGCGACACAAATTTGGATGTTTAACTTGGAACACTCAAAAGTTCCTTGACTATTCATTCAAGTACAAACTAATAATGTTGTCAATATCACGACAGGAATAATATTTGAATATGCTTAATCGAGATACAATGGATGTCGTGTTCTCGGTAGTCATATATAAATATTTTTCCCATTTTTGTCTTACTGACTATGTTTAAGTAGTCTAGTTTGACATCAGCGTTGGCTTTCGTTAGACAATCAACAGGATCTATCTGTCACATGCCAAACACTACGGACGACAGCTGAGTTTTCAAACAATATCATCACAGTCTGTCCTCGTTGACATTGCCTGCATGTTTCGCGCACACTATCATTTGCTGCTTAATAATTAGGATACGGATCCCGTTTAGGCCTTGTTCGGTTGCGTGTGAATCCGAGTGGATTGAAGGGGTTTGAGGGGGACTTAAACCTCTTATAAGTCAAAATACGAACCAATCCTTGCCAATCCCCTCCAATCCTCTTGGGGAGAGGATTAAACGAACAAACCCTTAATTAGACACTCTAAGCAATGAAGTCCAGCTATGATGTGGCGATCCGAAGGATCTGTAGTGTATGTGAGAGAATCATGCGAATGATTTGCTAGATTTCTGAGGATGCTTCCCCGTAAAACTGAACACCGCACTCTTGATTTCCAGCTGTGAAGCTGCCTTGTTCTTTCTGCAAGGACGGTTGATGTATTTTATTTAAGAAATTAATGAAAATGGGCAATGACTGGTTGAAAAAAAAAGCGTAAGCATGGTTGCTTCAGGCCAAATTCATCCAGCGTTCGTTCTTTATTCCTTGCTCCCTCTTCCCACTTTTGGGGTTAATTCTTTCGTTCGGTTTCCATCTTCTGTTTATTGACTTCTGCTACGACAAGTCCGCGATGTATAAAAGTCGATAAGATAGGTGCAAAGAAGCGATGTGGGACTATTATATCTACAGGACACATTTTGCAGAACAAAATAGAGCAGCTGAGTTGGCGTCGTCCTTCGGGACGGAGGGCCTTGGTCGTGGGTTTGAAGCTCATGAAGTATTTTTTGCATCGTTTTTTTTTTTTTGACCAAGCCCAGTTCAGTCATCACGCGGTTGACAGGAACGATCAACACGGCCCAGTTGAGCGAGCTGAGGGACTAAAAAAAGCGACTTATATTAAGGGACTGTCTATTTTACATCTGACTGAAATTCAATTGGCTTTCACTCATATTTTCAGCCATCCAGAGTATGACAGTTGTCATATGTCCTCTGCTTCTTTCCTGTCCTCCGATTGTCACTGTCCTTGTCGACCTGCTCTTCCCTCAATATACACGGTATACAATGTAATTACATTGAAAGATCAGTGTAAAATTGCACTGAGATTGCACTAGAAATTCCCTGAACTTATAGTGTAATTACAGCATAAATACAGTTAAATTACCAGTGTAACTTACCCCTGAATTACACTGTAATTGGCTATGTGGTGTACCTGAAATTATACTAAAATTCCCAGTGATTTACGGAGTGATTACCCCTGAAAAAAATACTCCTACATTGTAACTACCACAGAAATTACACTTTAATTACAGTAAAAATTAGAACTGTGATTGCCCTGAAAATAATGGTGTAATTGACCCTGAAATTACAGTGTAAACGTTGGAATTGAACTGTAGTTACGCTCAAAAATGCACTGTGATTACAATGTAATTACCCCTGAGTTTACACTGTAATAGGACTGTAATTACACTGTAAATCCTATGAATGTTCACTAGGTTTCAGAAATGAAATGAAACTAAATCTAAGATCATGCATGGAAACAATCAGAGGAACAACAGGAAAAAGAAGGAAGAAATAGCAGAAACAAGACCACGGAAAGCCTACAAATGGGGACCATGAGAAGCCTGCAAAAGGAAGAACAGCATATACTAGAGAAAGAAAGCAAAGGAAAAACAGAGAAGAGAAAGTTAAAGAGATGAAGCATTCAAAGAGGAAATGAAGTACTCTACAAGATGAGAGTAAAGTCAATAAGAAACGATTGAGTCTTAATTTGAGAGAAAGCATTGGTGCTACTTATTTTGCTGCTACCAAATTTCCAGTGCTTTTATTTTGTTGTTAGCTGCAAATGAAAGAAGTACATAAAGATAAATGACGCCAAGATGAAAAAATAACAGTACATAAAGAACAGCATAAAGCAGTGCTACTTATTTACAGTCTACATCTCTGTTAGTGCACTACAAAACCACTATAAAAAACCACTAGCCAGCTAAAGAAGATTTCAATGCTTATAAGGCACATCCACTATGAGTTCTAAATCCATCTAAGAGGATTTCCACTGAGAAATGGGGAAGAATCGTATATCAAGCTACACACTCAAGGATGCAAAAACTAGGATACAAAAAAGAGAAAGGGCATGGGCTATAAATAGGAAAAACATTGCAAGGCCACTAAGATTATTTTTAAACATACACTGATAATTACACTGTAAATACAGTGAAAGTCTAATATGAATTACACTGTAAATCAACTAGCAATTACACTGTAAATCCACTCGCAAATCCACAGTAAATCCAAGACAATTACACTGTAAATTCACCCGCAGTTACACTGTAAATCCACTCGCAAATACACTGTAAATCCAAGCACTGTAAATCCACTCACAAAAAACACTATAATCCACTATAAATCAACTCACAAATACACTGTAAATCTAAGGTAGAAATACACTGTAAATCCAAAAAAGGAATTACACTGCAACCCACTGAGAATTACAGTGTAAAACAACCGGGGATTACGCTGTAAAATCTACTATCTATCCACTTGAAAATTACACTGTAAATACAGTTAGTTAGACTGAAAATCCACTATGAACCCACTGGGAATTACAGTGTAAAACAACCGGGGATTACGCTGTAAAATCTACTATCTAACCACTAGAAAATTACACTGTAAAATACGCTTAGTTACACTGAATATCCACTATGGACTAGGGGATTATAAGTTTATAACACCAGAGATCAGGGGGACAAATACACCCAGTAAGTTTGAATTCTCTCAATACAGTATACTGCTACAACTAAACAAGCCAGCCTATGATTAACAACCAGCCAAACTTGAACAACAAACCAATTATAGAATTAACAACTGCACATAGCAGATCCAACGAGGCGCATCCCAGCTAACCCAGCTAACGCGCATAGCAGAGCAATTAAAATGCCCATCTCATAAACGGGGCAGCCTCACACATCTACATAAAAAATAGCTGCGGGGATGGATCACAGCAACAGATCTGACTGACAAACCCATATGCACTACCTAAACAGATCACAGGAACAAAACAAAAACGAGGGTGAAATACAGAATCCGACGAACAGAATCGGCGGCGGAAATGGGGACTGGTGGGTGCGGGACCGAGAGATGCCGCAGCCCCTCGCCGCAGACACAGAAGGGGGGGAAGGAAGCGGGGCTGCACAAGGCAGGGCGCGGACGAGTCACCACCAAAACAATGGGATCGAGCGGCGAGGCGGAGCTCCAAATCGCCATGGCCATCTCTCCTCGCTCGACTCTGTTCCGAGGTTGCATGTACGAAATGACAAAGGGGAAACGAGGAGGAGCGACGCGGGTGTTGCAAGTGGAAATTAGACGGTCAACTAACGGGCCCGATAAGAGAAACCAGACAAAAAAACAAAGAAACACACGGATCTCAGCGCACAGATCGTACGGCACAGGAAACGAATGAAGGCGAATTGTTTTCATCCGCATGTAAATTATCAAAACCGTATATTAATTGACGTACGCGACCAATGAACAGTTTTTATTACTATCTCGCCTATATGTTTTAAAATTCAAAGTGGAAGTGTAAACTTACGGGAAGAAGTGTATTGTGACGGTGAACCCGACAAAGTCAATTCGTGACTTTATTATTAAGGAGAGATTAAGATGATTATATTCATATTTTTTTAGTTTTGTAGCCACGTGTCCTTTTTTTGCAAGGAGTAGGCACGTACTTTTTCTGGGAACCTGGGCGTGGGCATTTTGGACTCTTTTTTTATGTGCATGTCTAATCTTTCATGGACGTGGGAGCTTAGGACTTTTTCTGAATGTGCAAGTTTAATGAGTTTCATCTATGTGGTGAGAATTGATTTTTCTTTACGTGAGTTTTTTTTGTACGTGTGGATTTCATCCCTACGTACATGTTGTTTTCTTCTATAATAAGGCATAGTCTTCTAGCATATCTTAACCATTAAATTTAATATCGAACGGCTATATTAATCTTAATGACGTGAATTAACGTAGACGCTCGAAAGGTGCCTCTAATTAGTATCTCTAATTAGTATTTCTTTCCCTAATAATAAAGCACGGACTGACTTTGTGGGGTTCACCGTCACAATACATTTCTTTTTCATGAAAATTTATGCTTTCAATTAAATATAAAACATATACCAAGGTGGTACTAATTGGTTAGTCCCTAATTTTTGTCCGTCTTCGGTCCGTCCGTCCGTCCATCCTATTTGGTCACGTACGGCTGGATCACCATATGTATGGGCCGTGCGTAACCAAAATTCCCCGCATGGGCCGCACATAGCTTATTTTGTGCATCCCCGCATGGCCAAGGTGGGCCTTCTCGGATATTTTGGCAAAAAAATGAATTTACTTGCGTCAAGAATTGAACTCATGATCTCTTAGACCATACCATACACACCTACCAACTAAGCCCATATCAATGCATGTGTAATTGGTACGTTTACTTTTCTTATTCAATAGTACCACCTCACCCCCTTACAACCGAAAGCACCAACATATATCTCTACTCCTAATGAAGTAGTTGGTAGTCTCGTTTTCAGGTTTTTTTGTCCCATCTTCCATGGTTTTTTTTGGTACCTCCTCCCACCTTCACTGGTTTTTTTTCATAGATTTTTTTCGTCCCCTCCCCCCACTTCATCGGTTTATTTTTGTGTAACCCTCTCACACAATGAAATAAATCTAAACAGATCAGAACTTTTCATACCGGCGTAAGTTATTTAGTAATGTAGAATCAATCACGAACAATCTCTAAAGATCAAATCTAAATTAATTAACCTTACCTTAAATCACTCAATCACATTAATTAGAAAACAAATATTTGATTTTCAGAAAAATCGCTCAATCACATTAACCTTACCTTAACTCACGGATGGTAATCAATCTCCGAACAAAGGAAACAATACATCGAGGGAGTAGTAAATAAACTCCCTTTCTTATGACATGTATATGATCTTCCCTTCCCTCTCCGTTGTCAAACGTTCTTGATTCTTGAGGCCGATGCTTGGCCTGCTTCATTGGGTCGACGGTGCCGGAGGACGAGGACGGCAAGGCCGGGTGCCGCGGCAACGCGTTTGCCGCGGCCGGTGAAGGGGGCGAAGAAGGGCGGCTTCCCTGGCCCTGGCCGTGGCCCTGGGAGTTGGTGCGGTGGAAACGACACTTGAAGGACCCGGCGTGGGTGGCCGACGCGTAGACGCACTTGGAAGCGGGCCCGTGGCCCGCGCCGGACGGCGCTGACACCGACTTGGGCCACTTCCTTTGCATATTCTAGGAGATGTGACTGACCGATTTATGTGAAATTAATTCCCTCAGGTGTGGTGGCAAATATAATACACATAATTCATATTGTTATGCACTAACGTGTGTGTGCGAGGATTTGATGGTAAAAAAGGTCACCAATATCACTTGATATGTATGAAAATATTAATATTGAACTCTTAAAGTTAATGTGGTCCGGTTGCAACGCACCGGCGTTCTTCTAGTACACACACACACACATATATATATATACATTACATACGTGTGTGTGTGACCTGTTAAGATGTACTAGATGACCCGTTGCGCCGATGGCGCAAAGGGGAGTGCAAGCAAGGTATTGGAAGAGTGTGCATTAAAATATGTAAACACAAAATAAAACACATGAAAAGTAAGTACGGATTGATAATAGATAGATGGTTGCTGATGTTACATGTTTTACATAAACTAGATCTGCTTAGATTGGATAGGTAATCATGCAGAGGCCTTTGTACGTGCACTTCAAGGCGAAAGCATATATTTCTTTCATCACGGCTGTTTGGAAAGCATACCACACAACAGTCTAAGGTATGATAGTTAAACGCATATGATGGTCTTAGGTGATTGCATAAGATCCAAAAGGATGATAAACATAGAAGTCTTGGTAGGCATCAATACTAATGCTAAGTTATATAACAAGGGGCTATTGGAACTTGCTTATATTGAGTAGACGATCAGACGCAGTCCCTTCGAAGTGCATTTAAAGGCGAAAGCATATGATTGCCCTTTGTTCATGTTGTGCCCGACCGAGGAAGTCGCTCCAGCGTCTAGTGATGGTGGCCCTTTTGTCAACACCCTTGATAAAGCGGGCAGTGACAGCAGTAGTTCCATCTCCAGTAGTGATTGGCAGTTCACCATTGTCAGCATCCATGTGTGGGAAAACGGAACCCTTAGAAAAGGGAACCACAAAGTACCGAAAATAATAGTAAATGTTAGTTAGTATATCATTTTATACCATGTCATTGTATGAAACAGAACAGAGCAATTGCAAAGGATTATCGTTCTTTTGCCGTCTATTGCCAATGTTTCTGTCATGTGGCACACATAGTAGCAATCAGGCGTGGTGGTGCTGTGGATGATCTTTCGCATTCTAAGAACATTATGATTGTAGAGCTTAACTGTGTTGCCCCACACAATGTGGCGACTAAACTCATCTAAGTGATGGATGCCAGGCTCACCTATGTTAAATTATACAAAGTTATACCATGTAGCAGTTGTTGTGAGAGTTGTTGGAATGAGAAGAGTAATGTAGCTCTTACCACGGAGAATGTACTTCCCAGGCTTTAGATGGATTTTCTTGCCTTTGAACTTTGGGGTTGAGCTTGCTTTTGCATGGGCCATGAATATACACTACAAGAAATCCGTTAATCCATGACGGATTCCCCATGACGTTCGTGAAAACTGTCATGGACGGCCTAGTATAGCCCCGCAAGCCCGCTCAAGCCCACTGAAGCCCGCCTGAGTGTTCCCGTATAAAACGCTAACCCTAGCATTCCTCCTCAGCCCCCTCCTCCCTCCCTCCGCGCAGCCCAACTCCTCTATCTCTAGCCACTCTTCCCCACGCAATTCCTCGCCGCCGCCGCCCGATTCCGGCGATTTCTGGCGGCTATTGCAGGCGCGCAGCACACCCGCATCTTCCCCTCGCTCCGCTGCTTCCTCCCCTTCGGCTAGATTCAACGCTGCCAGCCACCAACGCTCGCTTGCAATACCTCCCAATGGCTAGGGTTTCGGTGATGGTACGGCTCCGGCAGATCCTCTCCGTCGCCTACCACCTGCTGGATGGTGCTCCTGGCATAGGACGTCGCAAAGGCCTCCTCCCGCAGGATGTGCTGACATAGCGCACCCTGCATCGGCTTGCTCGAGATGAGCACGGGCGTGACGGCCTAGTCCCGCTTGAAGATGGCGGCGGCGAGCGTCGGTGCTCTTCTCGTCCTCTATCTCCAAGAGGCGCGCGCCGGTACAGCAAAGACACCCCCGCCCCTGAACCCCGTCCACCCATCCGGTGATGTACAGGTCATCCTCACCCGCTTGGATTCGCCTCCTCCTCGACGCGACACTCCAACATGGACATGGTGAGTTTCCTCTCCCCCTCGCCCCCTTCCCATCCACCCCCAAATCTGGATGGCACTTGCATCTGTACATACATCCATATGAATAAGCCCCATTGTTTGGCTCAGTTTGTATGGTTCCATTTTTAAAAACGTTGACTGAAACTATCTAGATGGCACCTGCATCTGTAGATGCATAAGAATAAGCATCACACCTTGGTTCAATTTCTGTGTCAATTTGGTTTAACTTTGACTGAACATATATATATATATATATATATATATATATGAGCAAATATATTATTTTGTTTCAGTTAAGAATGCATGGATTCTGTTCCTGTTACCTCCACTTTTTTGCCTCAACAACAAGCAAAGCAAGGACCCATTGAAAATTGTAATTGCACCTAGTCTTGTAGGTTAATTATCTGAATATCTGAAATTATATGGTTGGTTCATAGCTGCTGTTCAGGTCACTTATTTATAGGTTAACACTTGTTTCATTCATGCATATTTGTGCAGGAAGGATTGTGTAGAACAGAGGAGAAGGGGCACATGATACCATCCCAGTTTGTTGGCAAACAGGCTCATTTTATTTGCTTTGCACAGATGTGAGTTAAGTAGGTCTATACCATATAAAGTGAGCTAACAAAAGGTGGTTCTCTTCTCTGGTAGAAAGACATGGCTGTGTTCCTGTAGCGCTGTGTTGTTGTAGCAGTCAACAAGACACTGAGTAAAAGGTTGCTTCTCTTTCATCCGAGTGCAAATCGTGTATTGTTAAGGTTCTGATTAGTTTACACATACTTGTTAGTTCTAACCATGCCTTGCTTAAGGATCGATCAATATTCATGAAATTTGTTTGCTGCCATATGTTCGCACATGTTCCTATCTAAATTAATGTTGGATGTTCGCACATGTTCCTATCTAAATTAATGTTGGATGTTAATGTTGGACAAGCTTTAGAAGTAGCTTTCTTCCATATACAAAAGCTGAGAGGGAGGAGAGACATATAAGTTTACCACTGAATAAGTTGCTCCTTAATGTGAGGCACAAAGATTTACCACTGAATAAGCAGCTCCTTTAGACATGATTGATGCTATAAAAAAATAATGAAGTATTGTAACAATCTATATCTTCGGGATTTAGAGGTGCACATAGATAATGCAGTTTTAATTTTTCTGAGCCAAATAAAATGTGTCTGATATGTGAGGCAGATGTTCCAAACATCGTCTCTTACTTGTTGGAGAACTAATTCGTAATTTCTAATGGTATGCGTTTTTTCCTAATGGTATTCTTAATGAAGATTGATACCTTCCTTTTGGTATTATTTTTGTTGAAAGTTTTGGTGTTCTTATTCTGGTCTGCATGTAATCCTTCTGATGCTGATCCTTCCGCTATGGATTGCAGTTGGGCTCCATTGCCATTGGGTTGAAGAGTAAGGATGGTGTTGTCCTGGCTGTTGAGAAATGTGTCACCTCACTGCTGCAGGTAATTTTGCATCTCCACTTGTTAATTTATATTGTTTCTGTCAAATACTAATTATTCAGCTGTATGCGTGATAACTGTTGATGATCTCTTATGGTTGCAAGAGAAATGCATCCTTGGACAAAATGTCCATATTCTTATATAGGTCCATTGCTGTCCCCTTCATAGACTTTTGATTTTATTTTCACTATATATTTTTTGTTCTAAGCTTCAACTGTTAAGTGTCAATAGATGCAGATATTATTCTACAGGGTATATCCAATTTCTTAATGCTCTAACAGGGTAGGTTCTAGTTTTAGCCTAATTTATGCAAATCTGTGGTAACCAAAGGTGACATTCTGCCAAATATTGACAAAATGATTCATGCCTACCAGACTAGGAAAATAATACACTACTAGACAACTATAGAAATATGTACCTGTTTGTTTTGCTCAATGCAACTATCCCTTTGTTACCTCCATAACTTATCATCAAGGATCCTTGTAATTGAATGAATTTTGTGTACTACTTTATTTATTGTCCCCCTTTGTCCGCCAAGTGTTTTTGTTTCTTGTTTGGATGATATGCACAAGTACTTAACACTTGGTTGTGTTAATTAATTCGGATATACATGAAAATTATATGTCGTAGATACTATGTTATCCTCATTTGTCGGCACTATAAGATTTAATTTCTCTTATTTCTACTATCTATTCATATCTGTAGATATCTAATGTTCTTGTAAATATGCTAGGTATGATTGAGTAGCGGGCTACTTGGTGCTTCTCATCACAATTCGCCACGACCTGATAGTTCCCATCAGGAGGGCCGATGGCAAGAACTTGAATAACAACCTCAATAGTTTATATGTTTTGTTTATGTAAACTGGAGTGTACTATTTCTTAACCTTGCTGTGTGTATATTTTGTCAATCTATGTTGTAAATTATCCTTTCATGGAGGATTTTGTGAACTGCAAAAGTTGTAGATACTGGCAGGGTGCATATTAATTGATATATGTGTATGGAAATTTGGAAATACTTGTCTTTGCCCAAAATTAGCAATATGATCTGTGTAACGCATTATACTAGAAAATACTCTATGAAAATTGGGCTGAAAGAAAGAGGCTAATGGGGTGTACCAAATTTAAATTGTGCCTACATACGATTTCTGTGACGAAAAATAGTGTCCACGTAGGCAGCCACGTCATTCCAATGTGTCCATTGAGAATCCTACATAGCATGGGTCCATGACGGTTGTTTCCGTCATGAAGGTTAGGGCCTGGTTTGGGCTGGGCGGGCCTCGGGCAGATCCTTGACGGTCAATATCCGTCATGGATGGCATGATGTCAAATTATGACGCGATATACATGATGGATTTGAAATCCGTCATCGATGAGCACCCATGACAGTTTTTCCCTAATCTATGACGGACATGTACCGTCATGTATTAACAGATTTCTTGTAGTGATACTCGAATGGCTTGTTGTGCTTCAGACACAGTTGTTCATCTGTGATGAATAGTTAAGAAGATCATGGTAAGATAAAATAACGTCTATGATTTGAAACCTAAGTCAGTAGTCATCATAAGTATGTTTTTGAGCATTACCATGGGAAATTTGGCTACCGCTGATATCACTGATCGTGTCATCCTCCTCTTGTTTAACTACTGTCATCTGGAAAGAAGTAGTAGAGTAATTAAGCTGAATTATCTGCCTTTGGGATGTTTAACAGTGATGCATGTGTCTTAATATAGTGAGACTGATTATTATTGGATATAACTTGACAGCCATTAGTATGAAATTGCAAGTGTATCAGGACTGGACATAAGATGGTTGTCTATGTACTATTTTTTGAAATGAATGATTCATGCTTGCCACATATGTATTCCTATATGTAGATGCAAATGAGATAATATAAAGTATGCAAGAGATTATCTTCTCTATTCCTAATGGACCAGTTGGTAGTCTCCGCCGGTCAATTTTCGTCCTATTAGAGACGGGTTTTTTTCGTTCTCGATCCCACCTCCCACCTCGACAAAAAAGCCACCTTAGAAGCCAACCAAAACCAGAGAACCAAAACCCACTTTAGAAGGGAGCGATGCCCCTCGCACGCTAGAGAATCGAACGATAAAAAACCTATGAAGAAAAACCAAGGAAAAAAACCCCTCGAGCTCCGATGGGGACGAGCGAGGCTCCCCTCGATCTCAAACATCCCTAGGGTTAGCCCAGCCGTCACGCTCCTTGTTCCGCGCTGCCGCCCAAGGCCCGCTACGCCCCGACCGCTCCATCCACCTCTCATCCTACCAAGCACCCACGGCCGCCGCCGGCCCGCCGATGGAGGACTGGCCATCCGCCTGGGTCCGGGAGTCCTTCATCGGCTTCTTCGAGTCCAAGGCGCACACGTCGTGGCCGTCCAGCCCTGTGGTGCCCGTCGACGACCCCACCTGTTCGCCAACGCCGGGATGAACCAGTTGAAGCCATGGCCATCTCCAACCACCCCCGTCTCTGATCCTACCCAAGTACAGGGGAGCCACCGCTGCCGCCGGGGACAAGGTCACTGTGGAAACTGCCGCTACGTCAGTTCCTTCGATCTCTCCCCTTCTAGCCACTCCTCACGTCCATTCCCTACATCTTCATCATTGTCAATATAGTTGGATGATGTGATGGTGATATCTTCAATTTTGACAGAGGAGCGACAGATGGGATCCGTTAGCCAGCGGAGGTGATTTCATCTAGCTGCTCAGTTCCATCATGCAGCTGCTGCGCCAAGTACCTGAGTACTCTTCATGCCTATGGTCACCTCACCACTGCCGGAGCTCGTCCTCACATGCCCGTCGACCATCTGCATCTCCTTCCACCTGTCGCCCAAAAGTGAAATTGCCCTGCTGCCCCGTGCTTGTCCTCTCAGAACGATTGCATATGCAAATGCAGGTGATGTGAACATATTTGTATGCGTGTATGTTAGACATGATTGAAATTCACTTTACGTGATGTGTCTTTAAAGAATTTGGCAGTTTTGGCACCAGGTTTGTTTGGTCGAACACATCATCCCAAACATAAGGAGAACATGGACAATTATGAGATAGATCTTATTGATACATGTTCTGATACATGGACCATCAAATCATAGAACTGGATAGTTTTCTTCACTAATTATACCAATTAACTAGCAACTTACCTTTGAGTTGTTTCCGAACTACTGTAATTGTTAGATACAGCCGAGTTTGAATATTTATTAGTCGTATGTACAGGTTTATCATTGCTGATATTGTTAGGTATGTCCATTGTTTAATGAAGCTTTACAGTTCGTATGTACTCAGCTATTTGTGGTTATACTGATGCTAATCTTGTTCCCCAGTTTATCTCGACATCAAACATTCTAAGCTACCTTTTTGACAGTAAATTGGTGAACTAAGAAATGAAGACTTGCTCCAAAAGTAGTAGTGACATTTACTGTGCAGATGATTCCGGTAACTTCTCAAACAAGTCCACAATATCATTCGCCGAGTAGATGGCTGGAGAACGCAGAGACCGCAAAGCCGCCAACGACAACCTCATACAAATGCAATAGAGCAAGGTGATGAATTCTCCCATGTTTCCTAATCTGAATCTTCGCTCGAATCGCTTGATTGTTTGTTCCAGTTTGCTATTACAGTACAATGGTTCCTAATCTGAATCTTCGCTTGAATCGCAATACTGTGTCCAACCAGAGAATTTAATTACTTAGATACACGTTTTGGCACTTGATTTTGCTTAAATTGTATACATTCTTTGAAGGTTATACATCGGGTTGATGCATACACATAAGATGTGCATTTCTGGCTTTATCCCAAGTTAAACCCCAAGTACGTTAGGCTCGTTAGAAATTAAGGACGCATATCAGAAGAGCAATTCATTATTCTTGTAGAAAGAAGAGAATATAGTTGACTGACGTTTTCTATTGTTATCCTTTGTTTGTATTACATGTAAACCATTTTTGTTTTGGCAGATCACATGTTGTTAGTTTCCATCCGCTTACACTCTACGAAGACACCACATTCTCAGAATGTATTCTGATGTTACAGAAATAACTTGAGATCTGTTCAAATTTTAATATTATCAGTGTTCTCATCTTATAGTGCTATTGATTTATAATTTTGCATATTCTGTTGGGAAAGTCAATTTGGCTCCCCGGCCCCCAAAAAAATTGAAATGAGAAAAAAATCAAGACAAATTATTTCTGTGTACTTAGTCACATCCAAATCCTACATGCAAATTTTGAGTCAAAAATATTAGACATTTTGGCTTGTGAAAAAGAAACAAATCTAACACCAAAAGTTACCCCAAATTTTGATTTTTTTGCTGACAAAACATCGCAGCTCTGTTTCACATGAAAATTGTCATGCATACTTGCGAAACTAATACAATCATCTACCAAAAAATCAGGATTTTTCGAAAACATTTAATATTTTTTCGCGGTACTGTTCACTCGGGAGCATATGCTCCCAGGAGCCAAAACACCAGCCCAGTTGCTTCCTAGGTAATTTTAGATCTATGAAAGTTTTACATTGTTGATGTTCTCATTGGACAAGTATTCTGTTTTGGTGAATATCCTCGGTGGTTAGAGCCAAATGTTATCTTATAGTGCCTTGTTGTAGACATAAATGGTTGATTTGGAGAATACCCTCATCGATGATGGTGAACAGCAATTGAAAGAGCATGGCTCTGCGAATCTGGTGATTATAATGAACCATTAACAAACGCTGAAGAAAAGACTGATGCGATAAGAACATTTATTTTAATACAACTGATTTTCTTTAATCTAACTCTTTTAAATAGTATTGAATATGATTTCCAAAAATGTGTATTTGGTTTAGATGACGAGGGAGACTACCCGATCGATGGAATTGATCCTTCTATTAGTCTGTTGGGAATAATTATCCGTATGTAATAGTTGAGAAAGAGAAGGTTGTGAGTGATCAATGACAACATGGGAAATGATCTTACAATAGTCTATGTGTCTGTTTACTTAAATGAACTATTTTCATCATTGCAAAAATGTTTTGAGGATCTTGAGTATTCCTACCTTGTTGATCATGCATATGAAATGGGGCAAAAGGGTATGTATTCTTTCTCACTATTTCCAGCGTCTACGGAGTGAGTGAGTGAGTGAGTGAGGTAGGAATGGGGAGAGTGACAAGTATGAATCAGTAGAATACTGAGACCAAGTATGACATACTGCCCTAATTTTCACACCTCTCCCATTATTTTTGTCAGTCTGTAATCTTCTCAAATCAATATTCGAATTGCCTAAAAACTGACATTCAGACATCAGTATACCAGCATGGTGCAGGTGCATAATTTGTCTTATAAACTGACCTTGCCACACCATGCTTCAGATTCTTTATTCCCCATTGCAATCAAACCTGACAACTGAACAATTCTAAAACTACTCATGGTGAAACCATATCACGGGATATCGTAACTGCAGCAGACATATCGGACAAGAGTATGAACGTCAATGATGATTTAGACAATGGGTATGTTCTCATTAAGTAGGAGGATATAGTCGATGGGATTGGGTGCATACATGCTGTCGCTGAAAGAAACTAAGGGATGCAAAATTTAGTTCACCTTTGGTTCGTGAACTCTTGGATTATTTGTGTACTTGGCTTTTCTTATGTCGTCCTTCATGAATATGGGCCTAAGTGTTCAACTATCCAACAAATCTTGGATTCTGACTAAAAATCATGCTTATTTTTAGGGTGACAATTGATGCTTTAGATGATAGATGATTACATATCTCTACTCCTAATGTCTGAGTTGGTGAATAGTATCCACGGTTTATTTTCGCTGGGTTTTTTTCAACCGGTTATTTTTCGTCCCCCCGTCCCACCCACGCACGCCTCCCTAAAAAAAACCACTCCGCAGAAAGACTCCTATCGATCCCCTCGATCCCCAGACGCCGCGTCGTACGCACCTTGATCCCCTCGAATGCCAGCGCATAGCCGCCCTCTTCCGTCTCCCCCACCCATAGCCGCTCTCTTCCCCGCCGGCACTGCCCTCAGCCAATCGACCAGGTAGAAGCGCGCCCGCGTCGATTCGGTGGCGCCGCCGCAGGAGGGACGCCTAGGGTTTCTATTGCGGCGGGCGTACGGGCGGTGGCGGGTGCATCAGTTTGATTGCGAGTGGTGGGGTGGAGCGGAGCGGCCAGGATCGGGGTGCGTTTGCTGCGCCGTGGGTTTGGGAATCTCGACGGAATACCTGCGTTCGCTGGGTTCCGGCGTGATCAGAGTCGCGCGCCGTCTTGCATCTGTATTGTTTTCTATGGGCATCTCGGCATCTAGATTGTACTGTCTGATTGATGCTTACTGTTGACCGGCAGGGATCAGGGTCAGGGGAGGCATGGCGGAGGCGTTCGGCATGTACCATCGGTCTGAAATAGGCAAGGCCCTGACGGAAACGCTGACCAAGATGGTGGGCAGAGGTGCGCTCAGACCCGAGCATGCCATCGCTGTCCTCCTGCAGTTCGACAAGGTTCCCTCCGCCGCCTCCCCTGCTCCTCCTCTTGCCTCCTCCCCACGCACATGATCACCGCCAACCCTCCAGATCAGTCGGACGAGTAAGCGACAATCAACCTGCCCTCCACGCTAATTGTGCCCAGATCCAACCCAAACGCACCCATCCTCCTCTCGCCATCGTCGCACGCCGGTTCATGCTTGTCGTAACCACCCGCAGCTGAACCGGCAGGCATAAAACCTAACGGAGCCACAGAGGCCGTTACACGAACATGCGGAATCCGCTTTCCCGAGACACCTTCTCGGGCCTGCTGTTCCTTTACACATCGCGGGCGCTTGGCGGAGGCAGCGCGCGTGTGTGCATCCTCCGAGTCTAGCTTGGAGGGGGCGACATGGTTAGGCGCCACTACTTGCTCTGTTTCTATAGCCGCTACTTGTTGTAGCTCCTGCAAGATTGCTGTACCTGCTTCTGGTAAGTTCTTGCTGTAGCTGATGCTTGTACATTTTTTATGTCAACAAAAAGTTTGTAATGCAAGTGGCAGGTGACAACTTACACAATTGGGAGTTTTGTTATATCCAGTTAAACACTTGGTGTAAATCTGGTATAGATACTTATAGACTGTTTTTGATGTGTTCTCCTCATGAACCAGTGTCTTAGATTATTTTGTAATTTATCATATATGTAAATAATATTATCACTGAAATTTTATAAGGCTGTGTAAGTTTAAAGATTGATTCGACGTCTTTACATGTGAGTGTTATAGGCTACAATATCTTTATAAGTATTATTTGCTGTAGTTAGATTTTACCTGATGTGTGCTATGGTTCAGACCTTGCTATTTAGATATTGTGCCTTTCATGATTTATTGAGAAATGTGGTAAGTGAAGTTTGATTAATCACTTGTGTATATGGTTTGGGTAATTACTAAAATCGAAGAGTGTGCTTAGCCTGAATGTGTAACAGGGCGTGAACAATATATTTAATCCGAGTCAAGGACTGTTGAGTACAAAAAGGATGCCTCGCAAAAAAATGTATAAAATGGATTGATATTTGAATTATATTACTAATCCAGCCTTTTTCCATCTTGCGACATTTGACTTTGTGAGCAGTGGCTATGTGGTGGTACTCCTATCTATGATGAGTATCGCTACTAGGGAGGCTTCTTGAGGTGAGCTACAATTATATTGTCTTTGATTTAACTAAAATCATGTTATCGCTTGATATGTACACCAACTCGATGTCACATCTTATCTTGGGGATTGGAAGTAAACAATCGTGTCCTATGGAGTCTACTGTCTAGGAAGTTCAGAGATGGGACGTTCACAGTCTGTTAACTACAGAGATAATCCTAAAAAAGTAAGTCCATGCTAGCATGATGAAAAGGTCCAATTTTTTTAGCATTTATGGGGAAATTGTTACAAATTAATATATCCATTTCGTCGATTTGCAGGATTCACTTTCCTCTTCAGTTGATAAAGTTTCTCTTTTTGGAAGAAATATGTAAGTACCGAAATCTTTGGAATCTATGTTTGTAGAGAACAGACAGCTTAATACCCTGGTGAGTTCTTCTCCAGCAGATTCAAAAAGAGAATTAGTGATCGGAGAATTAAGCGCCTGTGTGCAATGTTTTTATACAGATGTTTTATATACCATGACAGTTAGATCCGTGCCACACATGGGAGTTGCCGTGGCAGGCTCGAGGCAGCATGGTGCCGAGGCGGGAATGAGGAAAGAGGCAGTGCGTCTGTGCGTCGTGGTGCACAACGCCGTGCAGGGTGAGCGGCGGAGGCCTCAGGTCCTTCACTAGGTCGGGTTCGAGTTAGTGTCGACCTCTTCTAGATAGATACACACATATGCTTCAATCTGTTCTTTGTTTTATTTTTTGTAATGCCTAATGCCTTCAGATCCTGTTTGAATCACAGTAAAACTGTAGTGGAAATAGAAGTATCAGATCAGATCACCAGGACATGAAAATGTTCACTGTTATGTTAAATGTACCCCACTGTACTATTTTGTAAGCTTGAATGCTTACAACATAGGAGTAGATATTTGTTGTAACGTTTAAATGCTTTTGAATATTGCATGTGTGCTTCCCTAGGGCTAACCGAACAAGTAAATGAGATTAGAAAGGAAGGGGATTATGGGGAGCGGGTGACAGCAGGGGATATTGTAACAGAATAAAGCCTGGAGGTGAAGGCAAGGTCTGACCCAAATTGAGGGAAGGCGGCCAGGCGGCCACTTCGGGATACTGTGCCAATTCCAGTTTTGAAGTACCACAGATTTGTTTCATAGGTTTCAACGGAGCAGCAGACCTGACGCGACTAACGGATAAGCCAATGTTAATAGCTGGTCTAATTCCGCGATAAACAAGCTGTGTTTCCAAACAGATTTGTTCATCTGTAATGGAGATCACATTGGTGGGGATATAGGCTGATACGTCTCTAGCTTGTGTTTCAATCACAGGTAACACAGTTAAGCTACCTGTTGTAATCAGTTAGATATTCAATTATGTTTGGAAACAAGTAGATCCCATCTGCATTTGATCTCCTCAGATTATTACACATTTAGGATTGCAACACAAGTAGCTACATATGAACTTAAATTATAAGATATGTATTCAAATTTTAAATTCTATTAAGACATGCATTGCACGTGCATACAAACTGGGGGACTCGCTCTGCAAACAAGTTGCTCCTCCATCACTGTCGGAAACAAGTCATGAGGCACTCTCCTGCGAACAACCCACATGACACGAGGTCCATGTTGTTGATGTTGCAAAGCTATCAGGGCCGCCGCCCCGACGTCCAGAGCGAGGAAAACATGTGACATAGGACAAGGCGCACTCCAGACTTGCATAGATACTGTGTGCAGGTGCAACCTCCAGTCATATGTGTGAGCTGAATCTACTTCCTTTTCTTTGTGTTCAAATATAGTGCAAAAATAATGTTTATTTTTCTATTCAACCCACCAGATTTTTCTGGAATCAAGTGCCAGACATGTCTTTTGCTGATTGCACCAACGGAGATGCGGGAGTGGTGGACATGCAGCACGGGAAGGTGAAAGAAGGGAGCTTCAGGAAGGAGAGGGAGATGACAAAACTGAGAGAAAGGAGGGAGACACCAAGGAAGGTGGCATGGCAAGAAAGCGAAGTTGTGCCCAAGGTTAGACCGTGATTGTGTACAACTGTTACCTTTCCATCAATGCTGAAGTTCATTGTCATTTTTAAAGTCCAACACTTGATGCTCTACACAATTGTTGTCTGGGAAGATGGTAAACTTAATGAGGTTGGGGTTATTGTGAAGCTCGGTGTTTGGTGGAGTTGTCTCGCGGTAAAGAGGACAAGGCATGCAAACATGAGTAACCGATGAATTTGAAAAATCACTTCCATTTTTTCTAGGAACATTGAATATAATTTATTTGGTAAAGAAAACGGTAGAGAAGACCGTGTTTTTGGACCTTAGGGTGTAGCGGAAATTATAACATTGTGATATCAAATTATTGTTCATTGATTGTTTGATCAAGTTGTCGACACATGTTTGCTGTATGATAATTTTGCCATGTGAAGTATGTGTTTGAATCAAGTATCGCCCACTTATTCTTTGATTTTATCAGTTTTGCTAAATCTCATGTGTGATTTTTGTTGTTGTTGTGTCACTAACTTTCTGCTTTGCACGAGGCCGAAGACGAGGATGACATGAGGAGAGCCGGCTACAGCGAGGTCGAGCCGTGTACGAGCGGGGGCAAATCAGAGACTTAACCAGTGAGGGTGCATGGGGGTGCAGGTGGGGGAGGGGGACATCAGAGTTGTTCATCGAGGATGGTCGGGGCGGGAACTGACATGGCGGCGGGGGAGGGGGTGTCGAGGGGAGGGGAGGGAGGTGAGAGCCGCCGGTTGAGTGGAAGTGTGGACATGAAGAACCAACCTAACTTCCTACATCTGTTGGAAGAATAGTTGTGAATGGAATAGTATGTGAATCGGTTATATATTTTGCTTTTTGAAAAACAACACAAATATTTCTTTATTTTTTAAGAAATCGACTATTTTTTAATTTCTTATTAGAATTGGAATATGTTTTGAAGTCGAACATTATATAAACAAGCGATTTCTTGATTATTTTAATGATTTTGTGAACAATTATAACTGGTTTTTAATTGGAACCATTTTTTGGGAAGTTTCAGCATTTCTTAAAAAGTTTAAACATATTTAAAACATGAATATATTTTTTGAAACCAAGAACATTTAGAAACACTCACTATCTTAAAAAAAACACGCCTTCGTGTTGGTAAATAAAAATGATTATTGGTGTCCGCATCATGGAATAGAGTTAAGATAGTAAGTGGTGTCCTTTGATGGCACTCCGTTAGCTTAGCACTATCACCAGGTGAAAGAGTGGTGTATTTATTTTTAGTGCGACATACAAACATTGGAATGTTATATACTAATCGAGAGTTTAAAAACTAATCCAAAAGTTTTTTTTAGAATTTTCAAAACATTTGAATGCAAAACATTGTTACTATGTTGGATTTCTTAGAGATAGTTGTTTGCTTAGTTTGGAAGGGTTCATTTTTTTCATATCAAATAAATGGATTGGTCAGTTTTGCTTTAACCCTGAGAACCAATCTCTGATTGGATGGTTTGGAGGGCGGTGATACCCAATAGAGCAAGAATTAAAACCTAGCTTTGATGCTTTCATGTCTCACAAAGGCGAAATATTATTTCAGTGCATGGTGACGTTCGCGTCGAAGCGAGACACTTGTGGTGTGTTCATCAATCTCAAGACATGTCGGCTCAGTCTCTCTAGGTGTTAGTGTATGTACGTGTTTGTGAGTCTGTGTTTGTCTTTGTATCTCAAAAGAAGGCTCCCTTTAACCTTTGTATGCATCATTTAATGTGTCGTGCATTGCACCGGAAGGAGAACGTCTTCGCATGTTTTCAGTGACTCGGTCAAGTTGCCACTTTTCATTTTTGCCACCGTCGTCAATGATGATACAATTTTTGGTGTACACAATTCGGAAAAAGATTAATGAAACTACATTCATGTCCTTCGATGTTGCCTCAATGAACATCACACTCTCACCGGATGTGAGAGGAGTAGTGCATTGAAGTGGGATTATTTATATACAGTTATTTATTAATATTTGAAAGCAAACATGTTTTTGCTATGTTGATTTCGTTTTTAGAAAATGTTGGTTGTTTGGTTTGTCAAATTATATTATGTTTGGACTTGGCCCAAACACAAGCTTCTCGTGTAGATTGTAGGCTCTTTCCTCGAAAAAACACGCACACATCGAATAGTCCAGAATGGCACACACACATCTCTTTCTGTTCCACATCACAATAACAAAGAAAAGTTTCCTAGCACATAATCTTAGTGTGCATGTATCCAACGGCTTGGAAAGGTGATTGAGACTACATTAAATCTCAATTGACTGACATTTAGCGAACCCCTTTAAAATTAGTAGCTAAACTCACTTAAAGGAAATATCTAGCTCAAAGTTTATGTGTGAGAGGGGAGTTTGTATCAACCATGGTTTCAGTATTTCCATGGTCCTAAAAAAACTGATCCAACTGCTGAGAACTTAAGTTGGAGCCTTATGTAACAAATTTTTAAGTTCACCAACTAAATTGTCTAATTTCACCAACTAATTTATTGTCAATATTCTGCGCAATGTATTTTGATTTATTTTCTCTGTTGTGTATGTCAATACATATTTCTCGATATATGTCGAGCAAGGTTTTTAGTTCATTTACCACCTAGGTACCTTTTTTCAAGATAGAATAATTGTGAATGTGTTAACACGGTAAAAACATATGCTAGATAACACGTTTTTATTTTATTTTTGCAAATAGTTGACCCGTATTACTCAAATTTGGTAAAGCTTGAGAGTCATACGCGCCTCCCATACTGAAATGCGACACAAATTTGGAGGTTTAACTCGGAACACTCAAAAGTTCCTTGACTATTCATTCAAGTACAAACTAATAATGTTGTCAATATCACGACAGGAATAATATTTGAATATGCTTAATCGAGATACAATGGATGTCGTGTTCTCGGTAGTCATATATAAATATTTTTCCCATTTTTGTCTTACTGACTATGTTTAAGTAGTCTAGTTTGACATCACCGTTGGCTTTCGTTAGACAATCAACAGGATCTATCTGTCACATGCCAAACACTACGGACGACAGCTGAGTTTTCAAACAATATCATCACAGTCTGTCCTCGTTGACATTGCCTGCATGTTTCGCGCACACTATCATTTGCTGCTTAATAATTAGGATACGGATCCCGTTTAGGCCTTGTTCGGTTGCGTGTGAATCCGAGTGGATTGAAGGGTTTGAGGGGGACTTAAACCTCTTATAAGTCAAAATACGAACCAATCCTTGCCAATCCCCTCCAATCCTCTTGGGGAGAGGATTAAACGAACAAACCCTTAATTAGACACTCTAAGCAATGAAGTCCAGCTGTGATGTGGCGATCCGAAGGATCTGTAGTGTATGTGAGAGAATCATGCGAATGATTTGCTAGATTTCTGAGGATGCTTCCCCGTAAAACTGAACACCGCACTCTTGATTTCCAGCTGTGAAGCTGCCTTGTTATTTCTGCAAGGACGGTTGATGTATTTTATTTAAGAAATTAATGAAAATGGGCAATGACTGGTTGAAAAAAAAAGCATAAGCATGGTTGCTTCAGGCCAAATTCATCCAGCGTTCGTTCTTTATTCCTTGCTCCCTCTTCCCACTTTTGGGGTTAATTCTTTCGTTCGGTTTCCATCTTCTGTTTATTAACTTATGCTACGACAAGTCCGCCGATGTATAAAAGTCGATAAGATAGAGTGCAAAGAAGCGATGTGGGACTATTATATCTACATGGACACAGTTTGGCGGAACAAAATAGAGCAGCTGAGTTGGCGTCGTCCTTCGGGACGGAGGGCCTTGGTCGTGGGTTTGAAGCTCAAGTGAAGTATTTTTTGCATCGTTTTTTTTTCTTTTTGACCAAGCCCAGTTCAGTCATCACGCGGTTGACAGGAACGATCAACACGGCCCAGTTGAGCGAGCCGGAGGGACTAAAAAAAGCGACTTATATTAAGGGACTGTCTATTTTACATCTGACTGAAATTCAATTGGCTTTCACTCATATTTTCAGCCATCCAGAGTATGACAGTTGTCATATGTCCTCTGCTTCTTTCCTGTCCTCCGATTGTCACTGTCCTTGTCCACCCGCTCTTCCCTCAATATACACGGTATACAATGTAATTACATTGAAAGATCAGTGTAAAATTGCACTGAGATTGCACTAGAAATTCCCTGAACTTATAGTGTAATTACAGCATAAATACAGTTAAATTACAGTGTAACTACCCCTGAATTACACTGTAATTGGCTATGTGGTGTACCTGAAATTATACACTAAAATTCCCAGTGATTTACGGAGTGATTACCCCTGAAAATACTCCTACATTGTAACTACCACAGAAATTACACTTTAATTACAGTAAAAATTAGAACTGTGATTGCCCTGAAAATAATGGTGTAATTGACCCTGAAATTACAGTGTAAACGTTGGAATTGAACTGTAGTTACGCTCAAAAATGCACTGTGATTACAATGTAATTACCCCTGAGTTTACACTGTAATAGGACTGTAATTACACTGTAAATCCTATGAATGTTCACTAGGTTTCAGAAATGAAATGAAACTAAATCTAAGATCATGCATGGAAACAATCAGAGGAACAACAGGAAAAAGAAGGAAGAAATAGCAGAAACAAGACCACGGAAAGCCTACAAATGGGGACCATGAGAAGCCTGCAAAAGGAAGAACAGCATATACTAGAGAAAGAAAGCAAAGGAAAAACAGAGAAGAGAAAGTTAAAGAGATGAAGCATTCAAAGAGGAAATGAAGTACTCTACAAGATGAGAGTAAAGTCAATAAGAAACGATTGAGTCTTAATTTGAGAGAAAGCATTGGTGCTACTTATTTTGCTGCTACCAAATTTCCAGTGCTTTTATTTTGTTGTTAGCTGCAAATGAAAGAAGTACATAAAGATAAATGACGCCAAGATGAAAAAATAACAGTACATAAAGAACAGCATAAAGCAGTGCTACTTATTTACAGTCTACATCTCTGTTAGTGCACTACAAAACCACTATAAAAAACCACTAGCCAGCTAAAGAAGATTTCAATGCTTATAAGGCACATCCACTATGAGTTCTAAATCCATCTAAAAGAGGATTTCCACTGAGAAATGGGGAAGAATCGTATATCAAGCTACACACTCAAGGATGCAAAAACTAGGATACAAAAAAGAGAAAGGGCATGGGCTATAAATAGGAAAAACATTGCAAGGCCACTAAGATTTTTTTTAAACATTCATTGATAATTACACTGTAAATACAGTGAAAGTCTAATATGAATTACACTGTAAATCAACTAGCAATTACACTGTAAATCCACTCGCAAATCCACAGTAAATCCAAGACAATTACACTGTAAATTCACCCGCAGTTACACTGTAAATCCACTCGCAAATACACTGTAAATCCAAGCACTGTAAATCCACTCACAAAAAACACTATAATCCACTATAAATCAACTCACAAATACACTGTAAATCTAAGGTAGAAATACACTGTAAATCCAAAAAAGGAATTACACTGCAACCCACTGAGAATTACAGTGTAAAACAACCGGGGATTACGCTGTAAAATCTACTATCTATCCACTAGAAAATTACACTGTAAATACACTTAGTTAGACTGAAAATCCACTATGAACCCACTGGGAATTACAGTGTAAAACAACCGGGGTTTACGCTGTAAAATCTACTATCTAACCACTAGAAAATTACACTGTAAAATACGCTTAGTTACACTGAATATCCACTATGGACTACACAGTAAATCACTGTACATCCAAATAGGAAGTACACTGTCAATGGCAGTAAATCAACTGGGAAATTACACTATAAAACCAACAAGGAATAACAGTTACAGAAAACGGTCTAGGGGATTATAAGTTTATAACACCAGAGATCAGGGGGACAAATACACCCAGTAAGTTTGAATTCTGTCAATACAGTATACTGCTACAACTAAACAAGCCAGCCTATGATTAACAACCAGCCAAACTTGAACAACAAACCAATTATAGAATTAACAACTGCACATAGCAGATCCAACGAGGCGCATCCCAGCTAACCCAGCTAACGCGCATAGCAGAGCAATTAAAATGCCCATCTCGTAAACGGGGCAGCCTCACACATCTACATAAAAATAGGTGCGGGGATGGATCACAGCAACAGATCTGACTGACAAACCCATATGCACTACCTAAACAGATCACAGGAACAAAACAAAAACGAGGGTGAAATACAGAATCCGACGAACAGAATCGGCGGCGGAAATGGGGACTGGTGGGTGCGGGACCGAGAGATGCCGTAGCCCCTGCCGGCAGACACAGAAGGGGGGGCGAAGGAAGCGGGGCTGCACAAGGCAGGGCGCGGACGAGTCACCACCAAAACAATGGGATCGAGCGGCGAGGCGGAGCTCCAAATCGCCATGGCCATCTCTCGCTCGACTCTGTTCCGAGGTTGCATGTACGAAATGACAAAGGGGAAACGAGGAGGAGCGACGCGGGTGTTGCAAGTGGAAATTAGACGGTCAACTATCGGGCCCGATAAGAGAAACTAGACAAAAAAACAAAGAAACACACGGATCTCAGCGCACAGATCGTACGGCACAGGAAACGAATGAAGGCGAATTGTTTTCATCCGCATGTAAATTATCAAAACCATATATTACTTGACGTACGCGACCAATGAAAAGTTTTTTATTACTATCTCGCCTATATGTTTTAAAATTCAAAGTGGAAGTGTAAACTTACGGGAAGAAGTGTATTATGATGGTGAACCCGACAAAGCAATTCGTGCTTTATTATTAAGGAGAGATTAAGATGATTATATTCATATTTTTTTAGTTTTGTAGCCTCGTGTCCTTTTTTTGCAAGGAGTAGGCACGTACTTTTTCTGGGAACCTGGGCGTGGGCATTTTGGACTCTTTTTTTTATGTGCATGTCTAATCTTTCATGGACGTGGGACCTTAGAACTTTTTGTGAATGTGCAAGTTTAATGAGTTTCATCTATGTGGTGAGAATTGATTTTTCTTTACGTGAGTTTTTTTTGTACGTGTGGATTTCATCCCTACGTACATGTTGTTTTCTTCTATAATAAGGCATAGTCTTCTAGCATATCTTAACCATTAAATTTAATATCGAACGGCTATATTAATCTTAATGACGTGAATTAACGTAGACGCTCAAAAGGTGCCTCTAATTAGTATATCTTTCCCTAATAATAAAGCACGGACTGACTTTGTGGGGTTAACCATCACAATACATTTTTTTTCATGAAAATTTATGCTTTCTATTTAAATATAAAACATATACGCAAGGTGGTACTAATTGGTTAGTCCCTAATTTTTGTCCGTCTTTGTCCGTCCGTCCGTCCATCCTATTTGGTCACGTACGGCTGGATCACCATATGTATGGGCCGTGCGTAACCAAAATTCCCCGCATGGGCCGCACATAGCTTATTTTGTGCATCCCCGCACGGGCCAAGGTGGGCCTTCTCGGATATTTTGGCAAAAAAATGAATTTACTTGCGTCAAGAATTGAACTCATGATCTCTTAGACCATACCATACACACCTACCAACTAAGCCCATATCAATGCATGTGTAATTGGTACGTTTACTTTTCTTATTCAATAGTACCACCTCACCCCCTTACAACCGAAAGCACCAACATATATCTCTACTCCTAATGAAGTAGTTGGTAGTCTCGTTTTCAGGTTTTTTTGTCCCATCTTCCATGGTTTTTTTTGGTACCTCCTCCCACCTTCACTGGTTTTTTTTCATAGATTTTTTTCGTCCCCTCCCCCCACTTCATCGGTTTATTTTTGTGTAACCCTCTCACACAATGAAATAAATCTAAACAGATCAGAACTTTTCATACCGGCGTAAGTTATTTAGTAATGTAGAATCAATCACGAACAATCTCTAAAGATCAAATCCAAATTAATTAACGTTACCTTAAATCACTCAATCACATTAATTAGAAAACAAATATTTGATTTTCAGAAAAATCGCTCAATCACATTAACCTTACCTTAACTCACGGATGGTAATCAATCTCCGAACAAAGGAAACAATACATCGAGGGAGTAGTAAATAAACTCCCTTTCTTATGACATGTATATGATCTTCCCTTCCCTCTCCGTTGTCAAATGTTCTTGATTCTTGAGGCCGATGCTTGGCCTGCTTCATTGGGTCGCAACGGTGCCGGAGGACGAGGACGGCAAGGCCCCGGTGAAGGGGGCGAAGAAGGGCGGCTTCCCTGGCCCTGGCCGTGGCCCTGGGAGTTGGTGCGGTGGAAACGACACTTGAAGGACCCGGCGTGGGTGGCCGACGCGTAGACGCACTTGGTAGCGGGCCCATGGCCCGCGCCGGACGGCGCTGACGCCGACTCGGGCGACCTCCTTCGCATATTCTAGGAGATGTGACTGACCGATTTACATGAAATTAATTCCCTCAGCTGTGGTGGCAAATATAATACACATAATTCATATTGTTATGCACTAACGTGTGTGTGCGAGGATTTGATGGTAAAAAAGGTCGCCAATATCACTTGATATGTATGAAAATATTAATATTAAACTCTTAAAGTTAATGTGGCCCGGTTGCAACGCACCGGCGTTCTTCTAGTACACACACACACACACACATATATATATATACATAAATACGTGTGTGTGTGTGACCTATTACGATGTACTAGATGACCCGTTGCGCCGATGGCACAAAGGCGAGTGCAAGCAAGGTATTGGAAGAGTGTGCATTAAAATATGTAAACACAAAATAAAACATATGAAAATAAGTACGGATTGATAATAGATAGATGGTTGCTGATGTTACATGTACATAAACTAGATCTGCTTAGATTGGATAGGTAATCATGCAGCCTTTGTACGTGCACTTCAAGGCGAAAGCATATATTTCTTTCATCATGGCTGTTTGGAAAGCATACCACACAACAGTCTAAGGTATGATAGTTAAACGCATAGGATGGTCTTAGGTGATTACATAAGATCCAAAAGGATGATAAACATAGAAGTCTTGGTAGGCATCAATACTAATGCTAAGTTATATAACAAGGGGCTCTTGGAACTTGCTTATATTGAGTAGACGGTCAGACGCAGTCCCTTCGAAGTGCATTTGAAGGCGAAAGCATATGATTGCCCTTTGTTCATGTGTGCCCGACCGAAGAAGTCGCTCCAGCGTCTAGTGATGGTGGCCCTTTTGTCAACACCCTTGATAAAGCGGGCAGTGACAGCAGTAGTTCCATCTCCAGTAGTGATTGGCAGTTCACCATTGCCAGCATCCATGTGTGGGAAAACGGAACCCTTAGAAAAGGGAACCACAAAGTACCGAAAATAACAGTAAATGTTAGTTAGTATATCATTTTATACCATGTCATTGTATGAAACAGAACAGAGCAATTTGCAAAGGATTACCATTCTTTTGCCTTCTATTGCCAATGTTTCTGTCATGTGGCACACATAGTAGAGATCAGGCGTGGTGGTGCTGTGGATGATCTTTCGCATTCTAAGAACATTATGATTGTAGAGCTTAACTGTGTTGCCCCACACAATGTGGCGACTAAACTCATCTAAGTGATGGATGCCAGGCTCACCTATGTTAAATTATACAAAGTTATACCATGTAGCAGTTGTTGTGAGAGTTGTTGGAATGAGAAGAGTAATGTAGCTCTTACCACGGAGAATGTACTTCCCAGGCTTTAGATGGATTTTCTTGCCTTTTGAACTTTGGGGTTGAGCTTGCTTTTGCGTGGGCCATGAATATACTCAATGGCTTGTTGTGCTCCGACACAGTTGTTCATCTGTGATGAATAGTTAAGAAGATCATGGTAAGATAAAATAACGTCTATGATTTGAAACCTAAGTCAGTAGTCATCATAAGTATGTTTTTGAGCATTACCATGGGAAATTTGGCTACCGCTGATATCACTGATCGTGTCATCCTCCTCTTGTTTAACTACTGTCATCTGGAAAGAAGTAGTAGAGTAATTAAGCAATTATCTGCCTTTGGGATGTTTAACAGTGATGCATGTGTCTTAATATAGTGAGACTGATTATTATTGGATATAACTTGACAGCCATTAGTATGAAATTGCAAGTGTATCAGGACTGGACATAAGATGGTTGTCTATGTACTATTTTTTGAAATGAATGATTCATGCTTGCCACATATGTATTCCTATATGTGATGCAAATGAGATAATATAAAGTATGCAAGAGATTATCTTCTCTATTCCTAATGGACCAGTTGGTAGTCTCCGCCGGTCAATTTTCGTCCTATTAGAACGGTTTTTTCGTTCTCGATCCCACCTCCCACCTCGACAAAAAAAGCCACCTTAGAAGCCAACCAAAAACCAAACCTTAGAAGGGAGCGATGCCCCTCGCACGCTAGAGAATCGAACGATAAAAAACCTACGAAGAAAAACCAAGGAAAAAAAACCCCTCGAGCTCCGACGGGGACGAGCGAGGCTCCCCTCGATCTCAAACAGCCCTAGGGTTAGCCCAGCCACCACGCTCCTTGTCCGCGCACCGCCGCCCAAGGCCCGCTACGCCCCGACCGCTCCATCCACCTCTCCTACCGAGCATCCACGGCCGCCGCCGTCCCGCCGATGGAGGACTGGCCATCCGCCCGGGTCCGGGAGTCCTTCATCGGCTTCTTCGAGTCCAAGGCGCACACGTCGTGGCCGTCCAGCCCTGTGGTGCCCGTCGACGACCCCACCTGTTCGCCAACGCCGGGATGAACCAAGTTGAAGCCATGGCCGTCTCCAACCACCCCCGTCTCTGATCCTACCCGAGTACAGGGGAGCCACCGCTGCCGCCGGGGACAAGGTCGCTGTGGAAACTGTCACTACGTCAGGTCCTTCGATCTCTCCCCTTCTAGCCACTCCTCACGGCCATTCCCTACATCAAGGAGGAATGCATGTATTTACATCTGACACTAACGCTATGAGGAAGGCGGCCTGAATCCTCCATCCTAACTCAACATGATCGTCTTTTCTCTGATCTATTTGTGTGTTCAACAGTCTCTTCTCTGATCCCGACTCATGCTAGATACAATGGGATTGCAACATGATTTGGCAATGCCTATCTCTTGATGCCATTTAATGACAACTGGATTTCTCACATGTTATGAGTTTATAATCCATAAAATTTTTTATTTCATCATTGTCAATATAGTTGGATGATGTGATGGTGATATCTTCAATTTTGACAAAGGAGCGACAGATGGGATCCGTTAGCCAGCGGAGGTGATTTCATCTAGCTGCTCAGTTCCATCATGCAGCTGCTGCGCCAAGTACCTGCAGTACTCTTCATGCCTATGGTCACCTCACCACTGCCGGAGCTCGTCCTCACATGCCCGTCGACCATCTGCATCTCCTTCCACCTGTCGCCCAAAAGTGAAATTGCCCTGCTGCCCCGTTCTTGTCCTCTCAGGAACGATTGCATATGCAAATGCAGGTGATGTGAACATATTTGTATGCGTGTATGTAGACATGATTGAAAATTTCAGTTTACATGATGTGTGTCTTCAAAGAATTTGGCAGTTTTGGCACCAGGTTTGTTTGGTCGAACACATCATCCCAAACATAAGTAGAACATGGACAATTATGAGACAGAGCTGATTGATACATGTTCTGATCCATGGACCATCAAACCATAGAACTGGATAGTTTTCTTCACTAATTATACCAATTAGCTAGCAACTTAACTTTGAGTTTTTCCGAACTACTGTAATTGTTAGATACAGCCGAGTTTGAATATTTATTAGTCGTATGTACAGGTTTATCATTGCTGATATTGTTAGGTATGTCCATTGTTTAATGAAGCTTTACAGTTCGTATGTACTCAGCTATTTGTGGTTATACTGATGCTAATCTTGTTCCCCAGTTTATCTCGACATCAAACATTCTAAGCTACCTTTTTGACAGTAAATTGGTGAACTAAGAAATGAAGACTTGCTCCAAAAGTAGTAGTGACATTTACTGTGCAGATGATTCCGGTAACTTCTCAAACAAGTCCACAATATCATTCGCCCAGTAGATGGCTGGAGAACGCAGAGAGCGCCAAGCCGCCAACGACAACCTCATACAAATGCAACAGAGCAAGGTGATGAATTCTCCCATGTTTCCTAATCTGAATCTTCGCTCGAATCGCTTGATTGTTTGTTCCAGTTTGCTATTACAGTACAATGGTTCCTAATCTGAATCTTCGCTTGAATCGCAAAATTGTTGTCCAACCCGAGAATTTAATTACATAGATACATGGCACTTGATTTTGCTTAACATTGTATACATTCTTTGAAGGTTATACATCGGGTTGATGCATACACATAAGATGTGCATTTCTGGCTTTATCCCAAGTTAAACCCCAAGTACGTTAGGCTCGTTAGAAATTAGGGACGCATATCAGAAGAGCAATTCATTATTCTTGTAGAAAGAAGAGAATATAGTTGACTGACGTTTTCTATTGTTATCCTTTGTTTGTATTACATGTAAACCATTTTTGTTTTGGCAGATCACATGTTGTTAGTTTCCATCCGCTTACACTCTACACGAAGACACCACATTCTCAGAATGTATTCTGATGTTACAGAAATAACTTGAGATCTGTTCAAATTTTAATATTATCAGTGTTCTCATCTTATAGTGCTATTGATTTATAATTTTGCATATTCTGTTGGGAAAGTCAATTTGGCTCCCCGGCCCCCAAAAAAAATTGAAATGAGAAAATAAATCAAGACAAATTGTTTTTGTGTACTTAGTCACATCCAAATCCTACATGCAAATTTTGAGTCAAAAATATTAAACATTTTGGCTTGTGAAAAAGAAACAAATCGAACACCAAAAGTTACCCCAAATTTTGATATTTTTTGCTGACAAAACATCGCAGCTCTGTTTCACATGAAAATTTTCATGCATACTTGCGAAACTAATACAATCATCTACAAAAAAAATCAGGATTTTTCAAAAACATTTAATATTTTTTCGCGGTACTGTTCACTCGGGAGCATATGCTCCTGGGAGCCAAAACACCAGCCCCGTTGCTTCCTAGGTAATTTTAGATCTATGAAAGTTTTACATTATTGATGTTCTCATTGGACAAAGTGTTCTGTTTTGGTGAATATCCTCGGTGGTTAGAGCCAAATGTTATCTTATAGTGCCTTGTTGTAGACATAAATGGTTGATTTGGAGAATACCCTCATCGATGATGGTGAACAGCAATTGAAAGAGCATGGCTCTGCGAATCTGGTGATTATAATGAACCATATACAAACGCTGAAGAAAAGACTGATGCGATAAGAACATTTATTTTAATACAACTGATTTTCTTTAATCTAACTCTTTTAAATAGTATTGAATATGATTTCCAAAAATGTGTATTTGGTTTAGATGACGAGGGAAACTACCCGATCGATGGAATTGATCCTTCTATTAGTCTGCTGGAATAATTATCCGTATGTAATAGTTGAGAAAGAGAAGGTTGTGAGTGATCAATGACAACATGGGAAATGATCTTACAATAGTCTATGTGTCTGTTTACTTAAATGAACTATATTCGAAATGCCTAAAACTGACCTTCAGAAGTCAGTATACCAGCATGGTGCAGGTGCATAATTTGTCTTATAAACTGACCTTGCCACACCATGCTTCAGATTCTTTATTCCCCATTGCCAATCAAACCTGACAACTGAACAATTCTAAAACTACTCATGGTGAAACCATATCACGGGATATCGTAACTGCAGCAGACATATCGGACAAGAGTATGAACGTCAATGATGATTTAGACAATGGGTATGTTCTCATTAAGCAGGAGGATATGGTCGATGGGATTGGATGCATACTTGCTGTCACTGAAAGAAACTAAGGGATGCAAAATTTAGTTCACCTTTGGTTCGTGAACTCTTGGATTATTTGTGTACTTGGCTTTCCTTACGTCGTCCTTCATGAATATGGGCCTAAGTGTTCAACTATCCAACAAATCTTGGATTCTGACTAAAAATCATGCTTATTTTACGGTGACAATTGATGCTTTAGATGATTACATATCTCTACTCCTAATGTCTGAGTTGGTGAATAGTATCCACAGTTTATTTTCGCTGGGTTTTTTTCAACCGGTTATTTTTCGTCCCCCCGTCCCACCCACGCACGCCTCCCTAAAAAAACCACCCCGCAGAAAGACTGCTATCGATCCCCAGACGCCGTCGTCGTACGCACCTTGATCCCCTCGAATGCCAGCGCATAGCCGCCCCCTTCCGTCTCCCCCACCCATAGCCGCTCTCTTCCCCGCCGGCACTGCCCTCAGCCAATCGACCAGGTAGCAGCGCGCCCGCGTCGATTCGGTGGCGCCGCCGCAGGAGGGACGCCTAGGGTTTCTATTGCGGCGGGCGTACGGGCGGTGGCGGGTGCATCAGCTTGATTGCGAGTGGTGGGGTGGAGCGGAGCGGCCAGGATCGGGGTGCGTTTGCCGCGCCGTGGGTTTGGGAATCTCGACGGAATACCTGCGTTCGCTGGGTTCCGGTGTGATCAGAGTCGCGCGCCGTCTTGCATCTGTATTGTTTTCTATGGGCATCTCGGCTTCTAGATTGTACTGTCTGATTGATGCTTACTGTTGACCGGCAGGGATCAGGGTCAGGGGAGGCATGGCGGAGGTGTTCGGCATGTACCATCGGTCTGAAATAGGCAAGGCCCTGATGGAAACACTGACCAAGATGGTGGGCAGAGGTGCGCTCAGAACCCGAGCATGCCATCGCTGTCCCTTCCTGCACAGTTCGACAAGGTTCCCTCTCGCCCGCCTCCCCTGCTCCTCCTCTTGCCTCCTCCACGCACATGATCCACGCAACCCTCCAGAATCAAGTCGGACGAGTAAGCGACAATCAACCTGCCCCTCCACGCTAATTGTGCCCAGCCTCCAACCCAAAACGCACCCATCCTCCTCTCGCCATCGTCGCACGCCGGTTAATGCTTGTCGTAACCACCCGCAGCTGAACCGGCAGGCATAAAACCTAACGGAGCCACATAGGCCATTACACGAACATGTGGAATCCGCTTTCCTGAGACACCTTCTCGGGCTTGCTGTTCCTTTACACATCGCGGGCGCTTGGCGGAGGCAGCGCGTGTATGCATCCTCCGAGTCTAGCTTGGAGGGGGCGACATGGTTAGGCGCCACTATTTGCTCTGTTTCTATAGCCGCTACTTGTTGTAGCTCCTGCAAGATTGATGTACCTGCTTCTGGTAAGTTCTTGCTGTAGCTGATGCTTGTACATTTTTTATGTCAACAAAAAGTTTGTAATGCAAGTGGCAGGTGACAACTTACACAATTGGGAGTTTTGTTATATCTAGTTAAACACTTGGTGTAAATCTGGTATAGATACTTATAGACTGTTTTTGATGTGTTCTCCTCATGAACCAGTGTCTTAGATTATTTTTTAATTTATCATATATGTAAATAATATTATCACTGAAATTTTATAAGGCTGTGTAGGTTTAAAGATTGATTCGACGTCTTTACATGTGAGTGTTATAGACTACAATATCTTTATAAGTATTATTTGCTGTAGTTAGATTTTACATGATGTGTGCTACGGTTCAGACCTTGCTATTTAGATATTGTGCCTTTCATGATTTATTGAGAAATGTGGTAAGTGAAGTTTGATTAATCACTTGTGTATATGGTTTGGGTAATTACTAAAATCGAAGGGAGTTCTCTCTCTGAATGACCGAGGCACATGAACTATAAATATATATATACTATACTGACAAGTCACTCCGCGAGGCTGATGGAGGACGTAGACACACATGACTAGGAGAATAGATATTACTTCGCGAGCTACACAAGGTAACCTGTTGAGTACAAAGGAGGATATTGGTGCCCTCCAGAGCCAATCTCGGTTTTTAATGTGTCATACTTCATCAAATGTAATTCAATTATATATATATATTACTAAATTGCCAGCCCTTTTTCCGTAATCGTGTTTGTGACATTTGACTTTTGTCTAGCTAGTGTTATTGTGGTGACTGCCTAACAATCCTAATTGAGGAGATGTGATCCGCTACTATGGGCAGAGCTATCTTAGACAGTGAGAGCTTACAATATAATATAATTGTTCTTTATGATTTATACTAATATATTTCACGGTCAATCGCCCTAATGAATGAATGCTCTCACCAACTCGATTGAAATGTTCAACTATCAACTTTCCTGCTTAATTTTCGAGACGATTGCAGAAATGGTAAAACAATCTGTGTCCTGATTGATGTCAGTGGTGCTTTCTTATCTTCTATATTGTTCATGTATAGAGTGAATTTTCGAACAGCGGCCTTGTTTCCTAACTTAACTACGCAGATAATCACTAACGAGAAAAGGTAGTACACAACGTCCATATCTTAGTTAGTTTGTATGAAACTAGTCCAATTTTTTTGAGCATTTTTTGATTATGGGAAATTGTGTTAATCACATAAAAGTTTAAGTATATCGCATTTCGTTCGATTTGCAGGAATTCACTTCCTCGTTGCATGTTGATTAAAAGGATTCCTCCTTTTTTTGTAATGAAATACAATATGTAAGGAAACCTAAGTTCAGTTTTTGAATCGTTATGTTTGTATTCTGAGCCAATCAGACGACCGCTTAATACCCTCTTTGTGAGTAGTAAGGCTCCGAGCGATACAGTCTCATTAAAAAAAGAGGAATGGTGATTCGATAGATATTTTGTCATAGCTCGACCGGTGGGGTGTTTAATTTTATAGACCCCATGAATGTTTTATATACTTATAATTTCAGCCATACAGTCTGACCGTGCCCACGAGTCTTGATGAGTGGCTGCCGTTGCACATTTGGCCCCTATTACATCTGCGACGGTGGCTTTTCGTTAAAATGACTTGCCTAAAGGGCCCAGCTAATTACGTTGACCGCGAGATAGAAATTGCCATCTCCATATCGCGTGTGGAACCTGAGAGGAAAACAGAGGAAGTGGTTTCTTGGAGTGCTCGTGGCGTGGTCACAAGAGCGGCCTAGAATAGCTGCAGGATTGAGCGGCGGGAAGTAACCCCTCATGTAGACCGAGTCTCATTACGCAGTTACATTTTGCAAGAAGTGCTCATCGTGTTTCAATAGGAATCTAGAAAAATTGGGTCCTCAAGAAAGACTTGGGATGATCGCAATTTCCTTATGTGAACCGTAACACCCATTCTATCAAAAATCGCTGTGCTCATTATGTAATTAAAATCCTTTGTTTGTAATGCCTAATGTCCGGTTCAGATTCCATGTTTTTGAATGCACTCATGTACACACGTTGATAAATATGGAATCTGATAGTAAATGATTCCATAAACTCAGGATCAGCCAGGACCCATAGAAAAAATGGCACCCATGTGTTCAATGTAAAATCTTATACCTCCCCACTTATTACCTATTGTTGAAGCTTGGAAGGCTTTTGAACAACCATAGAGTAGATAATTTTGTTAGAACATGTTAAAAGAGCTATAAATGGCTTATTTTGGAATATGGCTCTGTGAGTTACCAATGATGCCCTTGTCCTAAAAACTATGACTTCAAAACTTGCCGCGTGAGATGAGCTTTTGACATTAGCTCACCTTGCCGAACAAGTAAAGTGAGATTACTGAAAGAAAAGAAAGGGATTATGAATGGGGAGGGAGAGCCAGCTTACGAGGAAGTTTGCCAAGAACTGTTTGTTTAAATAAAAAGTTTTTAAAAACAGGCCACTGGGACGATTATGATAAAATGGTGATAACGAAAAAATTAAATAGCCTTGGAGGAGTTGTTAAAAGGGTGGGGAAGGTCACCCAAATTTAGAGGGGAAAGCGCCCCGTGGACCTCTAGATGCCCTGTGTCCACTTTACGGTACAGAATTCTACTCGTGTTTAGCGCATAATTTTGCTTCCAGGAGTGTATAAAACTCTCTCTAAATGAAGGCCACATCATCGAAGTACCACAGAATTTGTTCATAGGTTTCAACGGGAGGTCTATCGTTGAGCATGGCCCCCGAACATAACCATACGCACATTCGAACAAAAGCCCAAACTAAATAGCTTCGAGGTAGGAACTTCCACAAATCTGAGGCCCAAAACAAGCCTGTGGGTTGACCAAAACGAGTACAAAGCAATTCAATACATTTACATTCATCTGCAGTAATTAGAGTCCCATAAATAAATCGTCTGAATCACTACATGTTATTTGGAGTGGAGACCGAGCTTGATATCACCCCGCATGCTCATAAGAGCTTGTAGTTATCCAAATCACATAGTAACGGACGAGCATTTATCAAGCTCAGAACACCCTGTTGTAATCAGTTAGATATCTGTCTAATTTTCTAGATCTCTTGAAACATGAGAAAAAAGATCAGTCTGCATTTATGATACTCACTCAGGGATTATACCACCAGTTTAGGATGCAAATACACAATACTAACATAGTGAAACTTAAAATAAATAAATATGTTATCAATTATAACCTATTAAGGATCACCAAGGCACCATATGCACCGCGACTCCCAACAAGCCGAATGGTGACCTCTCTCTGCAAAACAAGATTGATTTTGCATGACATCTCTCTCGCGTCGGAATGGCAAAGATCCATTTGTAAGCCAACCTCAATAGCGAACAATAAAGAGAGCCTGAGTCTAGAGACAACCCAAAGGACACTAGCAGAGGCTATCCGACTTTTGAGGGGTCCCCATTGGAGATGTGCCGAAAGTACTCAGGCCGCGCGCGGGCCGGACGTCCGAGAGGAGGGGAAAACAATCTTATCTTAAGCCTCACTTCCCAGACTTGGCCATACGTCTTACCTGGTGGCGTGGCGCGGTTCCGCCAACCTCCCCTTTAGGGGCTACCCACATGGTTGTGAGTGCGTTATATCTATCTCTCTCTCTCTTCACATCTCTCATAGATATTTATCTCTATCTCTATCAAATAATGTGATTATATCTTCTACTTCAATTTTTCCCCACCGATTTTTCTCTCTCTACAATATATATATCTTCAGACATTGTCTTTCTGATTGCGCCAACGGAGATGCTAGGGTATAAATCGTCCCGAAGGTTGGACTATTGCTTCACACTCTATTATCTTGATCAACAACGAAGGTGATGCTCTCCCGATAGTGAAGTCTTTAGATGGTGAGATACCCAAAAAGCTAGAGAATACAGGGAGACACCAAGGAAGGGTGACATTCTATATATCTTATCTTTTGCCCTGCAATGTTAGTACGTCTTGATGTCTTGTACAACTGTCTACTCTTTCCATCAATGCTTGATAGTTCATTGTCATTTTTAAAGTCCCGAACACTTGACGCTCTACACAATTGTTGTCTGGGAAATGGTAAACTTAATGAGGTTGGGGTTATTGTGAAGCTCGGTGTTTGGTGGAGTTGTCTCGCGGTAAAGAGGACAAGGCATGCAAACATGAGTAACCGATGAATTTGAAAAATCACTTCCATTTTTTCTAGGAACATTGAATATAATTTATTTGGTAAAGAAAACGGTAGAGAAGACCGTGTTTTTGGACCTTAGGGTGAAGCGAAAATTATAACATTGTGATATCAAATTATTGTTCATTGATTGTTTGATCAAGTTGTCGACACATGTTTGCTGTATGATAATTTGGCCATGTGAAGTATGTGTTTGAATCAAGTATCGCCCACTTATTCTTTGATTTTATCAGTTTTGCTAAATCTCATGTGTGATTTTTGTTGTTGTTGTGTCACTAACTTTCTGCTTTGCACGAGGCCGAAGACGAGGATGACATGAGGAGAGCCGGCTACAGCGAGGTCGAGCCGTGTACGAGCGGGGGCAAATCAGAGACTTAACCAGTGAGGGTGCATGGGGGTGCAGGTGGGGCAGGGGGACATCAGAGTTGTTCATCGAGGATGGTCGGGGCGGGAACTGACATGGCGGCGGGGGAGGGGTGTCGAGGGGAGGGGAGGGAGGTGAGAGCCGCCGGTTGCGTGGATGGTGTCAGGCAATTAGGCTTGGGTAGGGGCACAATGGAATATGAGCAACCATCATGGGAAAGGAGGGAGAAGAAGAATATGTGGTAGCGTGTTCCTATCCATTGGATATTGATTTATGGCCATAAATAGAAATGAATGATGGGGAGAGTATTGTTAAGTACCTGATGTATGGGTGTCCCCTTAGTTATTTTTCAATCATTTGCCCATAGCAACGCACGGGCATTCTACTAGTTCAGCATAATGGTTCAGGTGTCAGGCGATCTTGAGACTCAACAAGATATGTGTAGTCTTTAGCCTTCCATTGTTGCCTCTTTGGTAAAAAGCAGTCTACCAACTTTAAATCTCGTTGTTATCTCTATGGTCAAGAGTAGTTTATTATGACTTGTTCTCTATGTTAACTGCCCTTCTACTGCTATTTTCAGAAGATGAATGAGTTCGTGGGTGGATGCTAAGGAAGTAGATACGTGAACTTGGGTTGGGTATAATTTGAGGCGACTCGGCATTGTTTTCAATATTGTTGTCTAGGTTGATGGTTTGGTCCTTTTGTGCTGCCTTGATGTACAAAAATGAGAAATTCTAATTTTGATAGTTTGGCTGATACATAATCTTTTCCTTTCCTTTTGGATGTTTGCGAATTCCGACTTTCCCAATGGAAAAACAAATGCCCAATTCAGTGATCTTACCTCAAATTCTCAAATTCGGTATTAAACTAACACAATGTATTTTTATCTTCAACTTCTCATAGGTATTTACATCCTGGCATCTTACATGTTGTAAAAGTCTTGTTTCATTGATGAATCTTACATGATGTAAAAGTTTTGTTTCATTGATGCACTGGAAACAGGCAAGGCTCCTATATTTTGAGAAATAAAATCTTGTGGTTATATTGTAAATTGGTGTTACCACGCAATTGGTGTTACCAGTTTATATAGTAATACTGGTTAAATTAACTCATAAGCAATTGTTAGAATGTGCTTCTATAAATAACGAAAAAGATAATGCCCGAACGTTTGGTACCTGGCTCCTCCTCCCGAATGCTTTATCTACCACTCGTCGCGTAGCACGTACTACCTCGGTTTCTTTTTACTCCGCGTATAAAGTTTTGTTAAAGTCAAACTACACAAAGTTTGACCAAATGCATATAAAAAATATGAACATCTACAATACATTTCATGATGCATCTGGTAATATTGATTTCATATTGTGAATGTTGATATTTTCTATTATAAAGTTAGTTAAAATTTACAAATCTTGACTTTGACCAAACTTTATATGTAGACTAAAAATAAATGGAGGGCGTATCTTGGGGTCCCTGTCACGTCACGTTTCCCGTACATTCAGTACGCATGTCGCCCCGAACGAGTGGATACTGCATCGACACCTTATCCTTTCCCTGCAAGCTCAAGTCTGCTTCTTCCCGATCTTCCATTTCTAATCAAAGGAGAGTAAGGCGAGCTGGCCGGGCTGCTCTTCGTCGGGGACGTTGTCGTCTACTTGTGCGCGCCAATGGCCAGCTTCGCCGGGATTCGCCCTGTGCCCATGTACAACCGCCATCCAGAAGCCATCCGAGCGGCGGCCCCGCGACGCTCGCGCGGAGGTCCCAACTTAGGAGGTGGATGAGGCTGTGCAGCTCGCGGCTGAGCTGCTCTTCGCCTGGGTCGCCGTCGTCTCCATGCGCCACACGGGAAGGAAGTTGGTCGCCGAGTTTCCGGGGATTCGCCGCGCACCCAGGTACTCCGCCGCCTCCCAGTAGCTGTCTGAGCGGCGGCCCATGACGCGCAAAAGTGTGCCCCAATTTTCAGACCCCCCAGCACTGATGTGGTCTCCCTTACCCATGTTGCAGCGACTGTGCTGTCGCATCGGGGACAGATACCGACGTGCAGACCGGTGATGTGACTGAGACCGGCGCCGAGACTGGCGGAGCTGGTCTAGAACCGAAAGCAAAGAGGCCACGGCGCCTAAACCAGCTCATGACTACGGCAATTTTTGAGACAATAGCGCCTGAGGAAGCGCGATCGCGCTACGGATTTGAAATAGGTTGCATCGTAGGGACAACTTCCACCATCAACGATGGGAAACTACAGAAGATAGATAATATGAGTCCCTCCCTCCTAAAGAAGCTGCACCAGATATTCTTGTTCCCGGGCCATAATGAAAAGGATAATAAAGATCCAGATAAGGACCCGGCAATGAAGAAGATAAACAAACACGCCATGACCAAGTTTAGCAATGCGTTGGCCACCTGGAAAACAAGGTTGAAACATGGGATCGTCGACAAAAAGCAACCCTACTACGAGATTGTAAAGAATAATCCGACAATCATGGGAGAGCACTTTGAAATATTCAAGGCGGCTTGCAAGGGCGAAGCTGCCAAAAAAATTTGAAGTACATGAAGGGGCTTCAACAAAGGAAGATGGGGCGCCACCACCTCGGAAGCCGTGGTTACGGTAGGAAGAGGTCCATATGGGCCAAGGAGGACGCGGAACGCGAAAGTCTGGCATCCCAGACCCCTTGGCGGACTTCACCGTCCCGCAGGAGCATGACGTTCTCAGGGCACAACACCATTGGGACTCAGTCAAGAAGGTTTTCAAGACGGACCCGATCACGACGGAGTTCATGAGACTGCTGGTAATTTTAGTTTCTGATCAATTCGAATGCACATTTAGTCATATTTGTAAACGATCCTTGTTCCTTTTGTAGAGAGAGCAGCACAAGATTGCGGCCGAAAGCGACTCGCCGTTCCAAGTGGGACACTCCATTCAACCGGCATTGAACATGTCGAAAGGACTCCCGGTGGAGACTCGGCCATTGTATGGACGCGTGCACGGTGTCGGAGACGGCGCCACGTGGAAGAAGTACTACCGTGAGACCACGGAGGAGAGAAAGGAAAGACGGGGATTAACTTAAGAAAACATCCAAAAGAAGGTTGAGATTGCGGTTGAGAAGAAATCATCTGAGACAGTCGCGACAGCGGTAGTTGCCGCAAAACAGGTGGTTGCAGATATGTCTACTGTCTTGGTTCTGACCGTTTTCAGTTGGAGCACGCAAAATCCAGAAAAAAATGCAGCGGACTTTCCCATTACTAACTTCTTCGGGAGCAGCTTGACTAGTGTTGCACCAGCACCTGCACCTGCTCCTGCACCGGCTCCCGCACCTGCTCCGGCACCGGCTCCGACACCGGACGTGCTCAACTATGCTTCGTCTTTGGCTGAGCTCGACGCCCTCACGGTATCTGTCACACTGGCCCTCTTCAATAAATGTATAATCTCCCGTTTTTGTTGCCTTTCGGATGTCTCACATCGCAGAAATGTCTTTGCAGGCCGATGTAACCCTGTGCACCATATTGTACAACATCGGCAACCATAAGGTGGACGTGGGAAGGTGATGATAATGAAGCCGAAGGAACCATTGTTCCACGGCCGACCGATCCCCCCGGACGTCTTCAAAGTTTTCCTGGCCAGTGTCAAACCGGGCCACGAGAATTTGGCTCCTCTGGTACTAGGGGGAATGACGACGAGACCCCGCAGCGGCTTGGTGATTGCAATGGGTGGGTCCTGTTGTGGCCAAAGAGTCTGCTTTGTCCGGAGGCGACCGGGAGCACATACACGAGCACACAGTTAGGTATGAACATCAACACCCCACCTACCCAATTAGCGCCGGCTGTCGTGCTGGGTGATAGCGGACAGGGCGAGGAAGAGGCTCCATTTGTCGCTGGTGACATCGCCATAGATGAGGACGACGATGACACTCAACAGTATCTCAATACTGGCGCCTACTCAGGGTTTGAGCATCATGAGTCGGTGCCTGAATTGCCACCTCTGGAGGCTGAACGTATTATAGACGACCTTCCGGTAGCAAAGAAGCCTAGGAAGACACCGAGGAAAGGCAACAAAGCTGCTTCTATGATCCAGCCGCCTCAGCAGCCTCGGGTTCAAGACCGTATAGATATCCTCGGTGCGGCAATATGGCATATCCCCGGTGAACCAATCCTACCTGATTCGGCGATCTAAGGAGACTTCATGATGATGTGTTGCGGATAGAGAAAGGCCTCATCGCCTCGAAAAATCCAGGATACCCACTCTACGTGGTTAACGTGCCGCGGCAATTGTCGTACATCGACACATTCCCCTTGAACAAGTTCTTCCTTCGATTCGATCACATCTTCGACATGTTTCACTTAAAGAAGCTGGATTTTACATTTGTCCGCCTTTATGCCTTGCACATGAACTACCTCATCGGGGTTGAGCAGATACCTCATATCTGTGTAGCTGACCCGTACTTCATGCACGAGGTCTTCTTGGGAGTCCGCGCCAAGCACCGTGAATACGCGAGGAATACATCGTCAATTTCATGCTTGCCAATAAGGACAAGGAGGTGATTCTCGTTCCTTATCATCCCCGGTAAGTCATCCGCGCAGATATCCTTCCTTGGATTTCAATCATTCATTTGCACGGTGGAGGCTAATTAATTTGAGGTGTACTTATATTGCGCAGCGGCGGGCGCGCCATTGATACCTCTCCGTCGTATCTATAATTTTTTGATTGTTCCATGCCAATATGCTACAACTTTCATATACTTTTGGCAACTTTTTATACTATTTTTGCGACTAACATATTGATCCAGTGCCCAGTGCCAGTTCCTGTTTGTTGCATGTTTTTTGTTTCGCAGAAAATCCATATCAAACGGAGTCCAAACGGGATAAAAACGGACGGAGATTTTTTTTGGAATATATGTGATTTTTGGGAAGTGAAATCAATGCGAGAGGATGCTCGAGGGGCCCACGAGGCAGGGGGCGCGCCCCAGGGGAGCAGGCGCGCCCTTGACCCTTGTGGCCACCCTGTAAGGCGGTTGATGCCCTTCTTTCTCCGCAAGAAAGCTAATATCCGGATAGAGATCGTGTCAAAATTTCAGCCCAATCGGAGTTACGGATCTCCGGGAATATAAGTAACGGTGAAAGGGTAGAATCTGAGAAAGCAGAAACAGAGAGAGACAGATCCAATCTCGGAGGGGCTCTCGCCCCTCCCACGCCATGGAGGCCATGGACCAGAGGGGAAACCCTTCTCCCATTTAGGGAGGAGGTCAAGGAAGAAGAAGAAGGAGGGGGGCTCTCCCCCTCGCTTCCGGTGGCACCGGAGTGCCACCGGGGGCCATCATCATCACCGCAATCTTCACCAACAACTTCACTGCCATCACCACCAACTCTTCCCCCCTCTATGCAGCGGTGCAACCTCTCTCTTACCCGCTATAATATCTACTTAAACATGGTTCTCAACGCTATATATTATTTCCCAATGATGTATGGCTATCCTATGATGTTTGAGTAGATCTGTTTTGTCCTATGAGCTATTTGATGATCAAGATTGGTTTGAGTTTCATGTTTTATTATTGGTGCTGTCCTATGGTGCTCTCCGTGTCGCGTAAGCGTGAGGGATCCCCGCTGTAGAGTGTTGCAATACGTTCATGATTCGCTTATAGTGGGTTGCGTGAGTGACTCAAACACAAACCCGAGTAAGGGGGTTGTTGCGTATGGGATAAAGAGGACTTGATGTTGTAATGCTATGGTTGGGTTTTACCTTAATGATCTTTAGTTGTTGCGGATGCTTGCTAGAGTTCCAATCATAAGTGCATATGATCCAAGTACAGAAAGTATGTTAGCTTATGCCTCTCCCTCATATAAAATTGTAATAGTGATTACCGGTCTAGTTATTGATTACCTAGGGACAAATAACTTTCTCCTAACGACAAGCTCTTTACTAAACCTAACTTAGTTGTGTCTTATCTAAATAGCCCCTACTTTTTATTTACTTGCTCTTTATTATCTTGAAACCCTATCCAACAACACCTACAAAGTACTTCTAGTTTCATACTTCTTCTAGGTAAAGCGAACATCAAGCGTGCGTAGAGTTGTATCGGTGGTCGATAAACTTGAGGGAATATTTGTTCTGCCTTTAGCTCCTTGTTGGGTTCGACACTCTTACTTATCGAAAACTGTTGCGATCCCCTATACTTGTGGATTATCAAGACCTTTTTCTGGCGCCGTTCTCGGGGAGCAATAGCGTGGGGAGAATATTCTCGTGTGTGCATGTTTGCTTTATCACTAAGTAATTTTTATTTGCTGTTCTTAGTTGTTCTTTATCTTTAGTTATGGATATGGAACACGAAATACCAAAAAAATTAGGTGTACTTTCTGCTCATGGAGATGGGGAACCTCCTAAAACCCTCGATGCTGGTTATGTGAAAGATATTATGTACTACTTTAATAATCCTGAGAAAACCCCATTCAATTATGTAATGGGAGTAACGTTGGATCAACGTGAATACTTTATGGATTACCGCTTGACACAAAAAAGGAAACTATTATGGGATCAAATTCATATATTGAATTGGTGTGCTAGGCAACTATGCTTGAGATATGATTATACTTGTTGCTCTAAGATGAAGGATCCACACCTTCCCTTTTTATGCGAATTTAATGATAATGAAACCTTAGCTTCTTATGCTAGAGGTATATATGATTACTATGATGTGGAACAAATAGAAGAATTTGTTGCTTTTATGGGTTCTTATGAAATTGAATCTATGTTTAAAGAGTTTGAAGACTTTGATGATTCGGTATATAGACCTGAAAATTTAGCTATCCTTAAATATTGTTATGAGAATTATGAATACAATTACGATATTAATGCACTTATTGAGAAAGTCTCCGCTGTCCAAGAAGAGACTAATATTTTGCAGGAGTCTATGGAAGAAGAAATTGATGAAACTGTAAGCTCATTGGATGAAAAAGATGAGGAGGAGAGCGAAGAACAAAAGGAGGAACAGCGGATTGATCACCCACGCCCACCTTCTAATGAGAGTAACTCTTCAACTCATACATTGTTTAATTTCCCTTCGTGCTTACCGAAGGATGATTGCTATGATGACTATTATGATCCCATTGATTCTCTTGAAATATCCCTTTTTGATGATGCTTGCTATGCTTGTGGCCAAGATGCTAGTATGAATTATGCTTATGGAGATGAACTTGCTATAGTTCCTTATGTTAAACATGAAAGTGTTGCTATTGCACCCACGCATGATAGTCCTATTATCTTTTTATTTCTCCCAACTACACTATATCGGAGAAGTTTGCTTTTATTAAGGATTATATTGATGGGTTGCATTTTACCGTTGCACATGATGATTTTGATGAATATAACATGCATGTGCTTGCTTCTCCTACTTGCAATTATTATGAGAGAGGAACTATATCTCCACCTCTCTATGTTTCTCACATGATAAAATTGCAAGAAACTGTTTATACTATGTATTGGCCTTTACTATGTGTGCATGAATTGTTCTTTTATGACATGCCGATGCATAGGAAGAGAGTTAGACTTCGTTGTTGCATGATATATGTTACTTTGTGCTCACTACTAAATTATAAATCATTGTTAATTAAAATTGGCTTTGATATACCTTGGGATCCGGGTGGATTCACTACTTGAGCACTGTATGCCTAGCTTAATGGATTTAAAGAAAGCGCTGCCAGGGAGACAACCCGGAAGTTTTAGAGAGTCATTTATTTCTTTTGAGTGCTTTCATATAGTTTAAAAACAACAAAAATAAAGAGGGGAACCCAAAACTTTTTCAAAAAGGAAAGTGAAAGTGAGAAAGACAAGCATTGTTGAAGTGGGGGAGCTCCTTGAACTTTGTTCATGCTCACGCAACTTTGTGAATCTTGATTACAGAAACTTTTCAACAAAAATAATTATCCCCTTGTACAATTCCATTGTATTATAAAAATAATGTGACAAGGTTTGCCTTTAGGATGTTTACTTTTGCTTGATGGTTTCTACGGTGCAGGACAGAAACTTTGGCTGTAGTGTGAGACTTTACATTTTTAGCTGGAACGTCAAATGGTTCTGATTCATTTTGCACTGTCTTTCTATGAAAATTGCTTATTTTTCCTAATTTTGGCAGAATTTTTCAAGTATCATAAGTATGGTGAATGTTCAGATTATTACAGACTGTTCTGTTTTAGACAGATTCTGTTTTTGATGCATAGTTTGCACGTTTTGATGAAACTATCAATTCCTATCAGTGGATTAAGCCATGGAAAAGCTATATTACAGTAGAAACAGTGCAAAAACAAAATATGAATTGGTTTGCAACTGTACTTAGAGTAGTGATTTGCTTTATTATACTAACGGATCTTATCGAGTTTTCTGTTGAAGTTTTGTGTGGATGAAGTGTTTGATGATCGAGAAGGTCTCGATGTGAGAAGAAGGAAGAGAGGCAAGAGCTCAAGCTTGGGGATGCCCAAGGCACCCCAAGTAAATATTCAAGGAGACTCAAGCGTCTATGTTTGGGGATGCCCCGGAAGGCATCCCCTCTTTCTTCAACAAGTATCGGTATGTTTTCGGATCCGTTTCGTTCATGCGATATGTGCAATCTTGGAGCGTCTTTTGCATTTAGTTTTCATTTTTCTTTTATGCACCATGCTGGTATGAGGTAGTCCTTGGTTGATTTATAGAATTCACTTTGCACTTCACTTATATCTTTTGAGTATGGCTTTATAGAATGCTTCATGTGCTTCGCTTCTATCATTTGAAGTTTGGATTGCATGTTTCTCTTTACATAGAAAACCGCCATTTGTAGAATGCTCTTTTGCTTCACTTATATTTGTTAGAGCATGGGCATATCTTTTGTGGAAAGAACTAAACTCTCTTGCTTCACTTATATCTATTTAGAGAGATGACAGGAATTGGTCATTCCCATGGTTAGTCATAAAATAGTACATAAAACTTGTAGATCACTGAATATGATATGTTTGATTCCTTGCAATAGTTTTGCGATATAAAGATGGTGATATTAGAGTCATGCTAGTGGGTAGTTGTGGATTGTAGAAATACTTGTGTTGAGGTTTGTGATTCCCGTAGCATGCACGTATGGTGAACCGTTATGTAACAAAGTTGGAGCATGAGGTATTTATTGATTGTCTTCCTTATGAATGGCGGTCGGGGACGAGAGATGGTCTTTTCCTACCAATCTATCCCCCTAGGAGCATGCGCGTAGTACTTTGTTTCGATGACTAATAGATTTTTGCAATAAGTATGTGAGTTCTTTATTACTAATGTTGAGTCCATGGATTATACGCACTCTCAGCCTTCCATCATTGCTAGCCTCTTCGGTACCATGCATTGCCCTTTCTCACCTCGAGAGTTGGTGGAAACTTCGCCGGTGCATCCAAACCCCGTGATACGATACGCTCTATCACACATAAGCCTCATTATATCTTCCTCAAAACAGCCACCATACCTACCTATCATGGCATTTCCATAGCCATTCCGAGATATATTGCCATGCAACTTCCATCATCATCATATACATGACTTGAGCTTTTATTGTCATATTTCTTTGCATGATCGTAAGATAGCTAGCATGATGTTTTCATGGCTTGTCCGTTTTTTGATGTCATTGCTGCGCTAGATCATTGCACATCCCGGTACACCATCGGAGGCATTCATATTAGAGTCATATCTTTGTTCTAGTATCGAGTTGTAATATTGAGTTGTAAGTAAACAAAAGTGTGGTGATCATCATTATTAGAGCATTGCCCCAGTGTCGAAAGGATGATGGAGACTATGTTTCCCCCACAAGTCGGGATGAGACTTCAGACGAAAAAAAAGAAGAGAGAAAGGCCAAAAAAAGAGAAGGCCCCCCAAAAAAAGAAAAAAAAACAAAAAAATGAGAGAAAAAGAGAGAAGGGGCAATGTTACTATCCTTTTTCCACACTTGTGCTTCAGAGTAGCACCATGTTCTTCATATAGAGAGTCTCCTGAGTTATCACTTTCATATACTAGTGGGAATTTTCTTTATAGAACTTGGCTTGTATATTCCAACGATGGGCTTCCTCAAATGCCCTAGGTATTCATGAGCAAGCAAGTTGTATGCACACCCACTTAGTCTCAGTTTGAGCTTTCATATACTTATAGCTCTAGTGCATCCGTTGCATGGCAATCCCTACTCCTCACATTGACATCAATTGATGGGCATCTCCATAGCCCGTTGATTAGCCGCGTCGATGTGAGACTTTCTCCTTTTTTTGTCTTCTCCACACAACCTCCACCATCATATTCTATTCCACCTATAGTGCTATGTCCATGGCTCACACTCATGTATTGAGTGAAAGTTGAAAAGGTTTGAGAACGTCAAAAGTATGAAACAATTGCTTGGCTTGTCATCGGGGTTGTGCATGATGTGAATATTTTGTGTGAAGAAGATGGAGCATAGCCAGACTACATGATTTTGTAGGGATAACTTTCTTTGGCCATGTTATTTTGAAAAGACATGATTGCTTTATTAGTAGCCTTCAAGTATTATTGTTTTTATGTCAAATGATAGACTATTGCTTTGAATCACTCTTATCTGCATATTCATGCCATGATTAGATATGTGATCAAGATTATGCTAGGTAGCATTCCACATCAAAAATTATCTTTTTTATCGTTTACCTACTCGAGGACGAGCAGGAATTAAGCTTGGGGATGCTGATACGTCTCCGTCGTATCTACAATTTTTTGATTGTTCCATGCTAATATTCTACAATTTTCATATACTTTTGGCAACTTTTTATACTATTTTTGGGACTAACATATTGATCCAGTGCCCAGTGCCAGTTCCTGTTTGTTGCATGTTTTTTGTTTCGCAGAAAATCCATTTCAAACAGAGTCCAAACGGGATAAAAACGGACAGAGATTTTTTTGGAATATATGTGATTTTTGTGAAGTGAAATCAACGCGAGACGATGCTCAAGGGGCCCACGAGGCAGGGGGCGCGCCCCTGACCCTCGTGGCCACCCCTAAGGTGGTTGATGCCCTTATTTCGCAAAAGAAAAGCTAATATCTGGATAGAGATCGTGTAAAAATTTCAGCCCAATCGGAGTTATGCATCTTCGGGAATATAAGAAACGGTGAAAGGGTAGAATCTGACAACGCAGAAACAGAGAGAGACAGAGAGACAGCTCCAATATCGGAGGGGCTCTCGCCCCTCCCACGCCATGGAGGCCATGGACCAGAGGGGAAACCCTTCTACCATCTAGGGAGGAGGTCAAGGAAGAAGGAGGGGGGATTTCTCCCACTCGCTTCCGGTGGCACCGGAGTGCCACCGAGGGCCATCTTCATCACCGCAATCTTCACCAACAACTTCACCGCCATCACCACCAACTCTTCCCCCCTCTATGCAGCGGTGTAACCTCTCTCTTACCCGCTGTAATCTCTACTTAAAAATGGTGCTCAACGCTATATATTATTTCCCAATGATGTATGGCTATCCTATGATGTTTGAGTAGATTCGTTTTGTCCTATGGGCTATTTGATGATCAAAATTGGTTTGAGTTGCATGTTTTATTATTGGTGCTGTCGTATGGTGCTCTCCATGTCGCGCAAGTGTGAGGGATCCCCCTATAGAGTGTTGCAATACGTTCATGATTCGCTTATAGTGGGTTGCGTGAGTGACTGAAACACAAACCCGAGTAAGGGGGTTGTTGCGTATGGGGTAAAGAGGACTTGATGCTTCAATGCTATGGTTGGGTTTTACCTCAATGATCTGTAGTAGTTGCGGATGCTTGCTAGAGTTCCAATCATAAGTGCATATGATCCAAGTAGAGAAAGTATGTTAGCTTATGCCTCTCCCTCATATATTATTGCAATAGTGATTACCGGTCTAGTTATCGATTGCCGAGGGATAAATAACTTTCTCGTAACAACAAGATCTTTACTGAACCTAACTTAGTTGTGTCTTTATCTAAACAGCCCCTACTTTTTATTTACTTGCTCTTTATTATCTTGCAACCCTATCCAACAACAACTACAAAGTACTTCTAGTTTCATACTTGTTCTAGGTAAAGCGAACGTCAAGCGCGCGTAGAGTTGTATCGGTGGTCGACAGAACTTGAGGGAATATTTGTTTTGCCTTTAGCTCCTCGTTGGGTTCAACACTCTTACTTATCGAAAACTGTTGCGATCCCCTATACTTGTGGGTTATCAGCCGTCCTCATCATCCTCTACCCCCGATACTCCCACGCTCTTTACTTGGACTCGTCGAAGAACATTAACAAAAAGGATTACACCCACATCAAGTCTGTTCTCGATAGTGCTATGTTTTACTACGGTGCACGGGGTGGAGAGGTCAAGGTGAAGAAGAAAAGGGACGGCAGGCCCGCCTTCGGCCTTAAGACCGACTTCTGCTGCATCCAGCAACCGAGTGATTCTCTTAATGATGGACTCTATGTCCTACACCACATGATGGAGTACAGACGGGATCACCAGAACCTTTGCATGACACCTAGATTCGGCGATGCCCATATTCTGCAATGGGCAAAGAACTTAGGAGATATCGAGGATGATCGACATGAAGATGAGTTCTATCACTTCCAGTGCGAACTTGCCCAAATCATCATGAAGGAGGTCGTCGAAAAAACAGGAATGTTCTATGAAGAAGGATAAATGTCGAGGGAAGACGTCCGGACACGCGTAGCCGCTTAGCGTCTCGACCTGAAGCCTTTCACTAAGCTCGGGGACTATCTCCTTGACTTGGATCGATGGCACGACATGTTGGAGTGATTGTCGACATATGACAATGTGTCCGTTTCGTTCATACTTTCTGTATGACGGAACTTTGGGTTATGCAAGACGAAACATTATTTGTGATGTAATTAAACCGTCCTCCTCGACTAGCGAAGATCACTCTAGTTAGGGCATTTTGGGTATGATGAACTTTGTTATTTATGCTTATGATATGTTGCTTCTATTTTTGCAAGTCTGTCTCTTTTTGTTGCTCAACTATATATGTTGCATATCATCGAGTCATGTGACGATGCAGGTGCATAGATCATCGATGGCGAAGAAGTGCTACGCCCGGAGTATACGACGAGTGGCCGGAGTGTCAGGCCCAGGTGTATCGGTTTCCGGTTTTCGAGTGTCAACCAGTAGTTAGTTTAGGTTCACGCTAAAGCGAGAGAGGGATACAAACTTATGTACTGCATAGTTCCGCTCTCACTCATAGTGATAGCTCTTCTCGCGTATATCATTGTTTAGATGGATGATGATGTAGTTGCAAGTAATCGAGACTTGTATTGCTATTTTCGAGATGATGACGAGAGACCACTTTGTGATGGATGATGATTATGATGATGACATGATTTGATGAGACTATTTGTATGTATATGCTATGATTACATTTGTATGTGTATGATACGCTAAATATTATTATATAAAGCCTGTTCAAATACAAAAGAAATATGCAGAAAAAATAGAAACTAATAAAACTAGCAGTAGCGAGGGGAATAAAGTTAGTAGTAGCGGTCCCTTACCAGTAGCACTTCGTGCTGAAAAGCGCTGCAGATATTAGCAGCATCGCTTTGCACTAAAGCTCGCTACTGCTAGCCATGTACAGCAGTAGCGTTGGATGACACGCGTTACTGCTACATGTTAGCTGTAGCGCCTTATCAGTAGCGTGGTATCCCGCGCTACTGATAGGCAAAATACCCACGCTACTGTTAGGGTTTTCCCAAGTAGTGATATGTCATAGACTCGAAGTTAATAGATTTTAATTAAATCAGTTTAATTAACAGGGGACGCACATGTCATACAACAATGTTAATTTAAGAGTTTTAATTTATTAAATGGTTAATTAGGGGATGTGGGTCCCAGTGTCAGTGGGTTACTGGGGGTTCATTAGCCGGGGGGTTAGGCAATTTAGGCTGGCGGTTAAACGTGAGCACTGGCAGAGCCAACCGGGAGCTTCGGCGCTGGCGGAGCAGCGAGAAGAGGCGGCGGCCGCATCGCAGTAGTAACGTAGCAGTAGAGCGGTGGCGAGTCACGGCGGCGAGCAGCGGGACAGGGGCAGCCGGCGCCCCCGAAAGAGGGCGCGGGGGAGCATCGGGACCGCGGCAAGCGTGGGAAGGCAAGGCGGAAAAGGGGATCACGGCGCGAGCGCGGGCGCGGCTAGGGTCATGCACGAAGCGGGGGCTGGCGCCGTAGTGGGCGTGCGTGCGGCGAGGGGCACGGCAGGCGGCGCGGTGAATGCGGTTGGAAGAGGGGGAAACAAGGGGCGTCTCATAGGGTTGCCAAGAAGAGGGTCGGCCTGGCTTGAGGACGCGAGTCTGGGAGGGATACGAGGAGGCGATGCAAGGTCCGGTGACGGCGAGGTCTTCAGGCGGTGGTGGTGGCGCACGGTGACGGCGCCGATGAAGTGGGGCATTGGGCTCATTGCTCATTCACAATCCTGATTGGGTCGGGGAAGAGGAGCGAGAGGGGAGGCGAGCCGGAGACGGGCGGCGGGGAGGAGGCCTGGCGATGCAGGCGGGTGATCCGGCGACGGCGACGGGGTCGATGGGGGCGATCCCCTCCCCGATCTAGATGGGATCAAGAGGTGGGGAGGCTTGCGAGAGGGTGTGGGGGAAGTGGGGCGATCGGGCTAGGGTTCGTTGGGGGGGGGGGGGGTTAAGGGAGGCGGCGGGGCCGGCCTAGCTAGCCAGTGGCCAGCTAGGCCGAGGCCCAGCGAGGGGTTGCCCCCTTTTTCTTTTATTTGTTTTGTCTTTCCTTTTCTGTTTTATCCTATTTTTCAATTTACCCTAATTTTGTAAATTATATAATTAGCATCTCAATTAGTTCTACTAAATATACCACTGCCACCAAATGTTTGGTACCCAATTAATTTAGTTAGAACATTTTTACTATTTTAAAAGCATTTAAATAATAGTTTAAGCCACTATTTTTTATTTTAGAGTATTTAAACATTTTAATAAAGTGTGGTTTCTCCACCATAATTACTTATGCATTATTTGTTACCTCTTAAAGATTTTAGTTTTAATGTTTGAAAACTTTTGATGTTTGCCTTTATTTTAAATATGAATTTGAATGGGATTGAATCATTATGAGGTTAACAACAGTAATCGTGGTGACGTGACATCATCAGCAGGGAATTTCTATAGCATAACTAACCGGGCGTTACAAAAGCTAACCCTCAAACCGCTCGCAACCATCCGGACATGGTTTTCCATCCAATACGGTCCTATATTCCCCTGGCCGGTATGGATGTTCATGTTCCTGTAAACCAAAAAGAAACTATGGGGCTTTACGGGGGTCTGTACCACTGCCACGGTCGCTTCTTAATCCCTTGGCCCACCAGAAATACCTCTCCCGCGCTCGCACCCCTTCACATGAGAAGCAGTTAGTTGGCACTACTCCAGAGCACCGGTACCTCATTCTTGCCGATTTGGAGTAGCCACGGTGAATATACTGATGTTGAGGAGAAGTACCAGCCACAAAAATCAATGTAATTGATTGATGAATTGAATGCTTCTCTGGAAATAATTGATTAGGGGCAAGCCAAGGATGTGGATAGTCCTTAGTACTTTAATAATACTCAATTGGAAAGTCCAAGAAATACTTCAATTTAATTCAAATTTCAGACACATTTTGTTATCTTTAGATTAATGCAACATAAATATGTAGACAAGACCTGTGTTTGTCTTTTATTCCCAAGTTTGAACTAGTATAGTTCGGGTTCTTACATGATAGTGCATGCCACTTTATTTTTTCACCGCTACAAGGACCAAACCATGGACTAAGAAAACGGTGTTTCATATATCTAGTACTAGAGTTATTTTCTTCTCAGTTAGTACCGAAGATGCCAAATGGCGCGATGGTGCAATATGGAGGGATGTAGACATTGCACATTGCAGGTAGTGTCTGTAGCGCTAGGTTCCTTATTTCCTCGAACTGGGGCAGTTGTTGAGGCTGGACAGAGCCTTGGGCCTGTGGGTTTTGCTGAGATGGCCGGAAGGAGCCCTGGCCTGATGGATATTGTTGCCGAGGCTGTTGGAAGGAGACCTGGCTCGATGGTTGTTGTTGTTGTTGTTGTTTTTGTTGTTGATGCAGAATAATAGCATGTACAACATTGTGGATGGCTTGGCACTGCGACTGCTCAGGGATCTGCCATAGGTGCTGACAACACAATCCTTGCAACAACTGGTAAGTACTTTGTTGCAAAACTTGTGATCTTCCATGCGCTATGTTGTGTTGCTGCAATACAACATCCATGCATGGAATCAGTTGTTGTTGCAAAATTTGTTGAAGGATTTGTTGTTGTTGTTGTTGTTGTTGTTGTTGTTGCTGCTGCGAAATTGGTTGTTGTGGTTGCGAATACTGTGGTTGCGGTTGTGGATATGGTTGTTGTGGTCGAAATGGTTGCGGCTGTGAATATGGTTGTTGCGGCTGCGGAAATAGTTGCAGCTGTAGATATGGTTGTTGTGATGGAAATGGTTGCGGCTGTGGATATGGTTGTTGTGGTGGAAATGGTTGTTGCTGCCCTAGAAATTGTTGTTGTTGTACCAATGGAACTTGCTCTCGTGGCTGTTGCTGAGATGGATTTTGTGGCTGCAATTGTGGCACTGGAACTCTAACTGCAGTTGTTGCGGTGGTCGCCACGATAGCAAGGAGGGCAAGGATGAGAAAGGTCTTCATGGTGGATTTGTATTGACCACAGCTTGCTTGGCTTAAATGATGCGCTCTACTTATGAGAATGATGGATGAGGAAGGATGATCATCATGCTACGGGGCAATTTATAGATGCCATGGAATGATCTCATTCACAATTGGCATTTGCTTGTGTGGAAAGTGCTTGGATGCTTCTCAAAATCATAATTTGGTATGTTCTGTTTGGTGGCACTACTTACAAGTGTATTCTTGGACTGGTCATTAAAGTTCCTTGTTGTTGCACTATCATTCCACCACCAAAAAGGTGTGACAATACGCATGACTCATCTTATTCACTTTACAGCTCAAACACTAATCTAGATTGCCTATTTTTCTGAAACTAGGTTTGTAATTTTCTGCAAATTGTTACGCATAAACTAGATAAGCATGGTTGTTACGGTACTTAGTTTGTAATCTTGTGTGGTCTCTTAAGATAGATAAGACTAGTAATGTAACTTGCTTTAGTAGGCCATGACTCATCAAATTCCTTTTACATGTCAAGTGTTGTAGTGTTCTAGAAGTTATTAGCAAGCATAAATTTTGTAATGTTCTACAAGTTGTTACGTGTAAACTAGATAAGCTTGACTTGCTCACAAACAAGATTATAATGACTAGTCATCTACCCATGCAACTACACGGCCTAGCTATTATATGGGTACATATTTATTAATAAAATTATATTTATATGTAAAATTCAAGCGCTTAAATTACAGATATCATACATCTGAACATATGCTAAGTTATTCAAACAATTATAGTACAATATAAACACATATATTATAAACTTCATTATATGGAAGAGTGCCTCTACTTTCCCATTTATGTTGCGCAAAGTATCATCACTGGTCTGAATGACGCCTTCATGTCATAGTAGCAAGAATTTGACACCACCTACTAAGGGAGAAAGCGAGAATGAATTATTTCGATATATAGTTATATTACTTTGTTGTTGTGCGCGTATATGCACCACTACGACAATGCTGCTCAAACCATATATAATATATATTTCTCTTTTAGTACCTTAGTAAGTGCTCCTCACTTAACCAACAAACACAATGTTATACTTAATTGAGGCTTTATCTATCTAGCATCATATTAGATAATAAACTTTAAAATTAATGGATTTAGTTGTGAAACAATCCAATTCAAGAATCTGGCTTTACTGAATGATATTCCTTCAATTGATATTTATTAAGATGGTTATATTCATATTTTTTAGTTTTGTAGCCACGCTTCCTCTTTTTGCAAGGAGTAGGCACGTACTTTTTCTGGGAACCTGGACGTTGGCATTTAGGACTCTTTTTTATGTGCATGTCTAATCTTTCATGGACGTGGGAGCTTAGGTCTTTTTTTGCATGTGCAAGTTTAATGAGTTTCATGTATGTGGTGAGAATTGATTTTTCTTTATGTGAGTTTGTTTTTTTGTACGCGTGGATTTCGTCCCTACGTACATGTTGTTTTCTTCTATAATAAGGCATAGTCTTCTAGCATATCTTAACCATTAAATTTAATATCGAAAGGCTATATTAATCTTAATGGCGTGGATTAACGTAAACGCTCGAAAGGTGCCTCCAATTAGTATATCTTTCCTTCTCTCCCGGGATTTGAAGGTCAAGGCGGCTGTTGGCTGTTGGCTCTGTTTATCCTACTGAACCCGGCGCAACTTTTCACTGCCGGCCGATTCCAGAAGGATATGCTAGGGTGATGGTGGATGAAATAACGGAGGGATTTGAGGACCTCCAGCTTGACCACCCTACCGGTGAAGGGGAGACAAGGCTGGGGTCTGCTCTGAAGACTCCATGCCTATGGCGGAAGGAGCTCATCAACTTTCCGAACTGGACGCCTCCGCCTCCTCCTCCTTCGGCAAGTCAGGGCACTCCTCCTCCTCCACCGCCTCCTCCTCCGGCGAGTCAGGGCACTATGCCTCCTCCACCGCCTCCTCCTTCGACGAGTGACGATCAGGGCACTCGACCGGCTCCTTCTCCGCCTGCGCCGACGCGCCCGAGCAGCCAGCCTCCTCCTTCTCCGCCTCGTCAGCAAGGGCGGAAGAGACCTGCCACCGCTCCGGCTGCTCCGGCGCGTCGTAGTCCTTCTCCTCCGCCTCGTAAGCAAGTAAAGAAGACAACCGCTCCGTCTTCTCGGCCGGCGTCTAGCAGTACAGCCAGAGGTGGGAGGACATACAGATTCGGTCCTTCTCTAAAGACTCCAGAGAAGTTACCATACGAGAGGACCCCGGAGGAGAACGCCGAAATCGCACGAACCGAAGTAGATGACTGGTTTCAAGGGTTGAAAGAAAAGAGACATCCACTTCCGGAGGAGAAGGTAGATCCGGTGAAAGCGAAGCGCACTCTGGCTGCCCTGACAAAACCACCCAAGTCTCCGCCGAAGGGAAACTATGAGTGCATTATTGGAAAGGAATTTGCCAAAGCGGAGCGGTCGGGAAGTACTGTCAATGATCAAAGGCTGAAAGAACGACGAGCTGGGAAACAAATTGCCCAGCTCGGCGAACAAGCGAAGCAATCGTGCCCCCCGCTCAAGGTGCCTAGCCACAACGTCGCTAATGATCCGAGGATGGTGCCCGGTTATAGCAATCTTGCAGATTACCTGCCCGACGATGTACATTATGAACCCATGGAGGTGCGGATACAAAGATACGAGTACGGGAAGCCTCTCGTCAAAGATGAAAGATCTCTATCAGCGATGATGCGAAGATTGCATGATTGGTACTTGAAAATCTGCAGAGACTCTGGGGGAGGAGTACTTTGTATGTGAAAGTTAAAAAGGAGCATGACCTCGTTGGAATTGAACTGTTGCCTGTTCCATTTGAGGAGTTCTATCAGTTTTTCAATCAATTGGCCCTCGATAAAACAACGGTCGCCTGCTACTGTCTGTAAGTAGTACTACTTCTGTCATTAAGTCTCTCTATATAGCTTAGCTCTTTCATTGGATGTATTTATAATCATCCTCACTATATTATGCAGATTGAAGATCACCGAATTGAAGAAAAGACAAGTCGGTGATATTGGGTTCATTAACACATATCTCATAGATGCAACTCAGGTTAAATTTCATCCCGCAGCTACCGAGGCCAACTTGCTACGATCGTTGGTAATAAATGAAAACAAAGATATAATACTCTTTCCTTACAACTTCAAGTGAGTGTTACTGTCTTGTGCGTATTCGGTTTCCCTTATATATTAGTCAAGGTTATAGTAATGTAATTGATGAGTTATGCATGCGTGTGCAGTTTCCACCATATTCTCCTAGAGATTAAGCTTGAGCAGGCACTACTAACCGTCTTACACTCAAGACGAAAAGATCCCCAGGACTATGCATGACTCAAATACTCGAGAAGTAAGTTAAATCGATCATTATCCACTATATCAGCAACTTTGTTCATTTCCTGATATATCAAGTAATTGTTTTCTTTGTCCGGCAGGGTTTGGAGAAAATTCAGCAGAAAAGCTTCGGGACTGCCGAAGGAGCTGCAATTTAGACACCCGAAAGGAAGTACTATAGTAGCATGTTCCGCGCATCTACTAGTCATTCAAGCGCTAGTTTCATCAATACCATTTGGCATTCTTGCTTATCAGTTTGATTGACCTCTATTTCTTGTAAAGTGGTTGTGACAGGAACAAGGGAATGATTTCTGTGGATACTACGTTTGCGAGTCCATCCGCCACACGACCTGTGAGCGGGGCTACACTGACGAACAATATGAAGTACGTAAATAACAACATTCACAATGTTATTTTATTACCATCATTTGTGTTGAGTTTCATTCATTCATATATATATGTATTGACCCCCTTCTTTAAATTAGATGTTTCGGAAGCGGGATGAACTCCTAGCACCAGCTCGCATGCGAGCAATTCAAGAGGAATTGGCGGCATTCTTTCTTGACCACGTGATCCCTGAAGACGGAGAATACTATGTGGACCCTGAGTCTGTATGATTATATTTGTAAGAGATAATTATTGTATATATGTAGCCGGTAGTGTCGGATAGATATACGAGAATTTGTTGTTCGACCAATCTCTCGGAGAAGGAGAGGTGGTCGATATCACTTCTCTCTGTATGCATATATGTTCATGACGATCTTCTGTTTCCTTCGTTTGCTTACTAGCTAGCTAGCGTGTCTAGTCCTCTCTATACGTATGTATAGTACGTAGCGTCGACCAAGCACGGACATAAGAGAGGACACTTCTCTCTATTAATTATAGCTAGCAAACACAATATATGAAACACCTAAATTAACCCCCCAAAACACCCAAACCCCCCCACCCCCTTTCAAAAAAAAAACAAAAACCCCAACCACAGAAATGCTGACGCGTGGATGCCTATTGGTCCCGGTTGGTGCCACCAACCAGGACCAAAGGCCCTCCTGCCTGGGCTCCGCGCACAGGCCACGTGGAGGCCCATCTGTCCCGGTTCTGGATTGAACCAGGACTAAAGGGACAGGGCATTAGTATCGACCCTTTAGTCTCGGTTCCAGAACCGGGACAAAAGGCCCTTACGAACCGGGAGAACAGGCCCTTTTTCTACCAGTGTAATAAAGCACAGATTGACTTTATCAGGTTCATCGTCACAATACGCTTTCTTCTCAAGTCATAATACGCTTTTACAATTTGTATGGACAAAATCGTAATATAAACGAGGTGGTACTAATTTGAGGTCCGTAGGTCAATAATTTTACAAAAACAACCCTAACTTTTAAGGGAACCAACCCGCAATCCAGATAAAAGTCAACACAAAATGTATGACGGTACAAGCGACAGCCCAGATGTATGACCCACGATCCATCTCATCTTCCACCTCTAGCGCGCTGCACCCCTGCCACGCCGGAAAGAGATCCAGTGACTTGCCCACAGCAAGTCACGCCGTAACTGGCGGGCGGGCAGCCATTGGATGCAGGGGGCGGTTCAGATTGAATACTATAGAGCAAAACACTGTGGATGGTACTGTAGGCCAGGGTACTGTGGATGGCCTACTGTACACGAGTCACTGTCGCTCAGGAGTGCTGTTCATACAAATCTGTCCGTTGATCCTTGATCAGACGGTGTGGAGAGGGGAGCCAGTCACCGTATTGTTCACAGGTGACTTGCTCACAGCAAGTCACCGGATCTCAATCCTGCCGCGCCGCCGTTCTTAGCCCCTAGCCCTAGCCCTACCCCAAGTCCACCCCACCCTCGCGGCCTTCCACCGCCGGCGAGACTCCACGTTGCGGCCGTTGCCGGCTCCCCCCGCCTCTGCTACCACGGCACCGCCGGGAATCTTACCCCACGCCGTGCGAGTTGTCATAGAGGCGGAGCTGATTCTCCACGGGTGTGAGGGCGGGGGTAAAGATGATGGTGCAGTTGGAGGCACTGGGACGGGATAGCGAGGTGAAGAAGATGGGGTAGAAAGCAGTTGCGGTGCGTGTGTGCCTCACCTCCATTGTTTTGTGACCAAGCCCACCGGAAATCTAGGCGGCAAATTATCCATGGTGAGATCGTCCGAACCCATCTACTTCTGGACAATTTTTTGTGTGAACCTGTCTGTAGTTTATTCAACTGGTCTTGTATTCTCTTGTTTCTGAATAGTAGAGTCTTCGGCTGAGACCATGCATGGAGAATGTGATCTCCTGATGCATCTATGAGCCATAGGTCTTCTGTTTTGCTTCTACCGTTATTAACGTGTAATTAATTTCATATTCTCTTTTCTGGCAAGCAGCTCATCGGATTTATAGATTATTAATTATGCATGAATCAAGTTATAGTTATTTTGCCTTTTGATATATGTTTCAAGACAAGTGGAGCTATCTTTACTAAGAAGAACAGTGCCTCTCACATCCATCATTGCCTGTATTTCGGATTTTTTTGTAGCCTTGATGTTAAGTTTTTGTTTGGTAGGCATACCACCTAATTTATAATGAAGTGCGTCCATCAAGGGAACTGTTTGATGTATATCAACCATGACAGAACCTATCTTAACACTGCCCTGTTTTCTGTGACTCTCTAAGGTTATGCAAATCTTCATGGCTATGATAGATTGTTCAAAGAACCATTTGAACCTTGGAAGGGATATGTTCTACGTATGTTCTTGCAGTCTGTGGATGAACTATTTTAAGACATGTTGTTTACATTCAGGTCATATACATTGTTTTAAGATAGATAACTCAAAAGATAGTTTGAACCTTGGAAGCGGTCTGTTCTTACAATTTTTAAGAAAAGAAGCAAAATGCTAGAACTAGATCAGGAAGTTTTCTGTCAACTGTGCCCCGGAGATATGGTCGAAGCATGCCCACCCCATGTGCGTCTTTCACGACATGCTTTGGTCCCGGGTTTCTTACTATATCATAGCATGTTTGCCGGACACAAGCAGAGGCAGACATGGTGCGCTAGCTGATAGCATTTGCTAACTTAAGAAGTTAACACTACATACCTTTTCTCTAATTAAAAGAGAATTTCTTACCAACTATTGAGCCAATTTTAGATATATGTCTCTAAAGCCACTACTCAATTTTGTAGAGTATACCTCCATAATTCTTCATCTGAGATACTAAAGTTTATTGATGATGTTTGTTTCAGGATATGCGGTACAAACCATCCTCTGTGAGAAATCCAATGGGTTCGATGTGGATTGAGGAAGAGCCGGAGCAGGTGGTGGGTTGAGGAAGGAGCTGGAGCAGAGGCGGCTTTGAGGCTGCCCCTACATGCGCTAAGAGGCAGGAGGAAAATATGAGGCGCCGGCGGTCCGGGCGCTGCAGTGTTTTCTCCGTCTCCCTTGGTAAGCCCTCGGCGGCACCTCCCATACCAGCTCCATCCGAATTCAGCAGCGTATAGTGACAACGGTAGCCATACGTCCTCCTTATCCATGACGCTCCAATTTGTTTGTTTGTTACAATCCACATCATACACGGTTCTGCATTGTGGTGCATGTGCCAAAGTTCAAATCTGCATAAGTTCAAAATTTGTGTTTTCACTTTTCAATCACACAAGTCTACTCCCCATTGTCGATAGCTTCAAACTGAATGTGGTGCAGGTGCGAGACCAGAAATTCAGAGGATGTGCAAGATGAAACATGGAGCATGATGCTTCATGAGCATAATTGTGAGGATTACAAACTTTCTTTGGGAAACCAATACAACAGTGATAAATACAATTTCACTTATAGCACCTGTTTTGAACTCTATTTTATATGCAATTTCTATATCATGCTGGAACACAAAATTTAAATAGAAAAGAATAGCACTGGCCAGTGTATAATTTGCAAGTTCAGATATATATACATGCTTAACTAAAGTACGCACAGTGCCTACTGTGGGATCACACGACAAATATTCGTGCATAACTAAATGCATCTGCTCCATTTTGGCATCTGTGAATCTCTTTTGGGGACAGTTCTGTGTGGCCTTGGATCAATCCTGAACTGGTTGGTGTTATATACCCATTCTCTTCACACGACTCAATAGGTATTAGAGAGGAACATGTTACTTTGGTAACTTTTATCCTCATTTTACGCAATTTAGCTCGTTGCAACTGTGGTTTTATGCTGCAGTTGATAAGATCCATTTACTTAGATGGCGGCAATCTCCTTCTATCCTTTTCATTGTACTATGTTTTTGAAGCTTTGATGTTTACTTGAAAAATAGAAACTAGCAAAATTTTCTTCGCCGCTGCTTGGTCAGGCAATGCCAGCTGCTCGTTACTATGTGCGTTTCTCTTGCCATTTTATGGGGTGCAACCGGAAGTGGCAGAAGACTGTAGTTGTGTCATTGTCACATTTACTGATTTGATGTTTCTTTTCAAGATTATAGTATTTTTACCAATTTGGTCCCTGGATCATGAACAAAATTCTTTCTCTATTCCTTCTAGATAATTTGCTTCAGTTCTACATGGTGAAACATGCATATTGTTTCCCGATATATTGGGCATCAGTCCGCCTCTCATGAGATCTTTGAATTTTCAACGCATATTGTGTTTGCTGAATTATTTCCGTCAGATAACTATGCGTGGATTCACAAATGCGTGCAATTGCTTTCAAATGGAGTTTAGTTCTTTACTAATTCTGTGCTATTCCACTTTCAAGTTTTTGGACCTAGAAGTGTAATACTAGCTAGGTTAGCTGCAGAAGCGGGATTTATATGGCCTGAATTTTATTTCACAGTGTATAAACTGATTCAGAGTATTCTGACTCCTTGCGTTCTGAAACATTTTGCTGTATGGTTCTGTCTTGGAAGAATTGTAGCAATTTTTCTATGGAAGATAATATAAATGTGATTCTGAAACAACATGCAGCGTCCTTAAGATTCTTATTTACCAACTTAAACATGGTCAGTAATAGCATAACTAAAGGTTCTGAACATATCATTATAAAACTGTTGGCTGGATTGTGTTTTGTATGGATTCTACAAGGGACATTTCTACGGAATTACAAGTTAGTTTTACATTTTTCTAGCCGAGCTCATTGTCTTTGGATTGACAATGCTCGGATGGATTTGGACACAACGACTATCGTTAGTGACGGTGAGAAGGAGGGTAAGGGGATGTTAACATGTTGGGGGGGGGGGGTCTTGAGCCATGCTTATTGTTGGTCTACATCTGTGGGATATGTTTTTTTCCCGTAGCAATGCACGGGCATTTTTGCTAGTAATAATAAAGCACGGATTGACTTTGTCGGGTTCACCGTTCCAATACGTTTATTTTCATGAAAATTTACGCTTTCTGTTTAAATATAAAAGATATATGCGAGGTGGTACTAATTGGTTAGTCCCTAATTTTTGTCCTTCTTCGACCGTCCGTCCATCCTATTTGGTCACGTACAGCTGGATCACCATATGTATGGGCCGTGCATAACCAAAATTCCCCGCATGGGCCGTACATAGCTTATTTTGTGCATCCCCGCATGGGTCAAGGTGGGCCTGGTCGGATATTTTGGCAAAAAAATAAATTTACTTGCATCAGGAATTGATCTCACGATCTCTTAGACCACACCCTCCCACCTTCACTGGTTTTTTCCGTAGATTTTTTCTGTCCCCTTCCCCCACTTCATCGGTTTATTTTCTTGTCACCTTCTCACACAATGAAAGAAATATGAACAGATCAGAACTTTTCATACTGGCGCAAGTTATTTAGTAATGAAGAATCAATCACGAACAATCTCTAAAGATCAAATCTAAATTAATTAACCTTATCTTAAATCACTCAATCACATTAATTAGAAACCAAATATTTGATTTTCAGAAAAATCTCTCAATCACATTAACCTTACCTTAACTCACGGATGGTAATCAATCTCCAAAAAAAGGAAACAATACATCGAGGGAGCAGTAAATAAACTCCCTTTCTTATGACATGTATATGATCTTCCCTTCCCTCTCCGTTGTCGAGCGTTCTTGATTCTCGCGGCCGATGCTTGGCCTGCGTTACTGGGTCACGACGGTGCCAGAGGACGAGGACGGCGAGGTCGGGTGCCGCGACAACGCGTTTGCCGCGGCCGATGAAGGGGGCGAAGAAGGGCGGCTTCCCTGGCCGTGGCCGTGGCCGTGGCCGTGGCCCTGGGAGTTGGTGCGGTGGAAGCGGCACTTGAAGGACCCGGCGCGCAGACGCACTTGGAAGCGGGCCCGTGGCCCGCGACAGACGGCGCCGACGCCGACCCGGGCCACCTCCTTCACATATTCTTGGAGCTGTGACTGACCGATTTACATGAAATTAATTCCCTCAGCTGTGGTGGCAAATATAATACACATAACTCATATTGTTATGCACTAGCGTGTGTGTGCGAGGATTTGATGGTAAAAAGGATGCCAATATCACTTGATATGTATGAAAATATTAATATTGAACTTTTAAAGTTAATGTGGCCCCGTTGCAACACACGGGCGTTCTTCTAGTGTGTGTGTGTGTGTGTGACCTGTTAAGATGCACTAGAGGACCTGTTGCGCCGATGGCGCAAAGGCCGAGTGCAAGCAAGGTATTGGAAGAGTGTGCATTAAAATATGTAAACATAAAATAAAACATATGAAAATAAGTACGGATTGATGATAGATAGATGGTCGCTGATGATACATGTTTTACATAAACTAGATCTGCTTAGATTGGATAGGTAATCATGCAGAGGCCTTTGGACGTGCACTTCAAAGCGAAAGCATATATTTCTTTCATCATGGCTGTTTGGAAAGCATACCAGACAACAGTCTAAGGTATGATAGTTAAACGCATAGGATGGTCTTAGGTGATTACATAAGATCCAAAAGGATGATAAACATAGAAGTCTTGGTAGGTATCTATACTAATGCTAAGTTATATAACAAGGGGCTCTTGCAACTTGCTTATATTGAGTAGACGATCAGACGCAGTCCCTTCAAAGTGCATTTGAAGGCGAAAGCATATGATTGCCCTTTGTTCATGTGTGCCTGACCGAAGAAGTCGCTCCAGCGTCTAGTGATGGTGGCCCTTTTGTCAACACCCTTTATAAAGCGGGCAGTGACAGCAGTAGTTCCATCTCCAGTAGTGGTTGGCAGTTCACCATTGTCAGCATCCATGTGTGGGAAAACGGAACCCGTAGAAAAGCGAACCACAAAGTACCGAAAATAACAGTAAATATTAGTTAGTATATCATTTTATACCATGTCATTGTATGAAACAGAACAGAGCAATTGCAAAGGATTGCCATTCTTTTGCCGTCTATTACAGAACAGAACATTACGCTTGTAGAGCTTAACTGTTTTGCCCCACACAATGTGGTGACTAAACTCATCTAAGTGGTGGATGCCAGGCTCACCTATGTTAAATTATACAAAGTTATACCATGTAGCAGTTGTTCTGAGAGTTGTTGGAATGAGAAGAGTAATGTAGCTCTTACCATGGAGAATCTACTTCCCAGGCTTTAGATGGATTTTCTTGCCTTTGAACTTTGGGGTTGAGCTTGCTTTGCGTGGGACATGAATATACTCGAATGGCTTGTTGTGCTTCCGACACAGTTGTTCATCTGTGATGAATAGTTAAGAAGATCATGGTAAGATAAAATAATGTCTATGATTTGAAACCTAAGTCAGTAGTCATTATATGTATGTTTTTGAGCATTACCATGGGTAATTTGGCTACCGCTGATATCACTTGTTGTGTCATCCTCCTCTTATTTAACTACTGTCATCCGACACTAGTATAAAAGAGGGCTTTGGTTCAGGCCGGGTCAGCCCATTAGTCCCGGTTCAGTCCAGAACCGGGACCCATGGGGGCATTGTTCTCAGTTCGTGAGGCCAGGGGCCTGTCGGGCCTCGTGGGGGCATTGGTCCCGGTTCGTCTGGCCCCTTTGGTCCCGGTTGGTGGGACGAACCGGGACCAATGGGCCTCGCTCCTGGCCCACCACCATTGGTCCTGGTTGGTGGCTTGAACTGGGACCACAGGCTGCACTTTATTCCCGGTTCATGCCACAAACCGGGACCAATGAGGTGCCTATATATACCCCTCGCCCGCGAGTAGAGCACTCCAGTGCTCTGTTTTTCTCTGGCCGGCGAGGGGAGGGCTTTGTGGTGCCCTAGCTCACCTCCTATGCACATGAGGTGTTCAATGAAATGTCCGAGCCACACTAGTTAAGCTTTCTCCTCTCGAACCTCGACCTCAAAGCTCCATTTTCCTCGAGATTTGTCTAGGTTTAGCGGCACGTCATGTCCCATTCCCGTCTTCACCGCCGTCGATCGCCCGTGCCGATCTCGTCGCCGGCACCACCGTGGTGAGCCTCTTGTTCTTATCTTTTTCTGGAAAAAAATTCTTACTTTAGATAGATACTTGTCTAATTTTCTTACTATTTTATTTCTTGTTATTATATAGTGCAATGGTTTTGGTATCCGCCCCCGTCGGCCCTCGTCCTGTCTATGATTCGGATGTGGTATATATTATCTTTTTATAACTATTTGGTTCACTCATTGTTTATGACAATTATGCCGATCAACGTGACATAGATTTTATTTATGTAGGAGGTAGTTGAACCAGAAATTCCAACCGACCCTATTGTTGAGAGGTTAAATTTAGTTGAAGAAGAAAACAATTACTTGAAGGAAAAAATAAAAAAATTGAGGAGGAGAAGATATTGGAGTTGCATGTTGCGGATGTCGTCGATGATCACAAGATCAAGATGGATGCAATGCGCTTGAAGATTAGAAAGATTAGAAAATATGCCATTCATACCGAGGCTTGGTATCACTACAAAAAAATACACTTCTGTGATGATACGTGTTTGTCACAGTAGGTCGCATTTTTTGTCATGCATGTACATCCATGACGATTTTATGACAAAATCAAGATAGTCATACCTGTGCTATCGTAGAAGTGGTCCATGACATTACCAAAATTATCATAACGGAAGTGTCCACTTCCATGACGATAAATCGCGCGTCACAGAAGTGCTTTCGTCAAGGGTGACTGACACGTGGCATCCACCATAACGAAACGCCATTAAGCTATCGGGTCGGGTTTTGGATCCGATAACCTGTTAATAGCCCTGACCAATGGGGATTTTCCACGTGTAAAATCATCATTGGCTGGAGGAAACACGTGTCGGCTCATCGTTGGGGCAGATGTCATCCACTCATTGGACGGAAGGCGCCTATGATACGTCGACACGTGGCACGGCCCAATAGAGGCTCATTCCTGTGAAAAGGCCGGCCCGTTTGACTTGGTCAAAAGGTGGCGGCCCGGCCCATGGAAAGCCTGTTAACGGCCTGTTCGCATTTAGCCCATTTACAACCCGCTAACCCAAGGCCCGTTACGCCCTATCTGAATTAGGCCCAGTAGCGTCATCTGGGCCATCCAATATGATTCCAGCCCGTTTTCACTTCTGGCGCATGTATGGCCCATGACGTCTTTCGGCCCATATGAGGCCCTATGTAACTATTGGCCTATTAACGGCCCGTGGTGAAAATGGCCTGTAATGAACAGTGTATCACTTTACACCCATTAACGGCCCGTGGTGAAACTGGCCCGTAATGAACAGTGTATCACTTTATACCCATTAACGGCCCATTATTCCGTTGGGCCGTTTCCAGCCCATGTTATCTTTCGGCCTTGTCAGATCCCATTTATTCTCGGGCTCATTTCCAGCATTCGTTTACTTACGGCCCGTTACTGTCATTTTCTGCTTGTGGGCCAAATTCAGCCCGTGGTTACAGTCGGCCCGTTTGTGGTCCGTTAATACGTTGGGCCGTTTTCATAGTGTCATCAAATACGGCCTATTAACGATGGCCCGTTATGGTCGGCCCATGAACGGACGATTCCAACTCTAGCCCGTTTACGGCCATAATGCGGTGTGTTTGGCCCATGTTTGGCCAATCGATCATACGGCCCATATATAGCCCCACTAGTAGAAAACGGAGCTTTAAAACCGGTTCGTAAGGGCCTTTAGTGCCGGTTCCATAACCGGCACTAATTGGTGGGCACTAAAGGCCCCCCCTTTAGTACCGGTTCGGCACGAACCGGCGCTAAAGTGCCACCACGTGGCCTGAGCTCGCGCCCTGGTATGGGGGACCTTTAGTACCGGTTGGTGTTACCAACCAGTACTAAAGGTTTTTTTTTGAAAATTTTGGAATTTTTTTTTGATTTTTGATTTTTATGAATTGTTTGGTGATTTAGTCTCTAATCACCTCTCTTAACTGCTCAAGTGTGGATCACTCATTCCAAATCATCTAACTTCCTGACCGGTCACCCATCCCTCTCACTACTCCAGCTCGAGCACGCTTAACTTTTGGGTTCTATTCTCCATCGTTTCCAAGTCTGCACTTGTTGTTTTCCTGACAATAGTAAGATGCCAATCCTATTAACCCTCAGGAGTTTAGCTTGAGCATGAAGTCACACATTTCACTGTTTGAGTTTGAAACTATTATTCTAGAAAACAGTAATTATTTAGTAACACTAATATTTCTTGAATAAGTTTGACCACAGTTTGACCAGATTTGACCAAAATTCAAAAAATTGAAATAATTATTTAGTAACACTAATATTCTTGAATAATTATGTAGTAACATTAATACTTCTTGAATAAGTAGTTTGACCAGATTTAACAAAAAAAACTAAAAAAAACATAAATTTGACCATATCTTTTTTCCTTTTGGAATTTGAGGATTCTAAAAAATTGCAAACAGGCCGTAGGCAGTCTCCATCGGACGCGGATTTTCGTGTTGAATTTTTTGATATATTATACGTTTTTTCCGACATCGTATGCAAAAGTTATAGCCGTTTTACATTTTCCCTACACTTTTTGCAAAACATGTCCAAATTTAAGTTTTCAAATTTTCCTAACTAGTAGATGTAGTAATATAACTACCTCTCGAAGGATTTTATTTTTTGAAGTTTTTATCGTTTTCTTTTGATTTTTCAGAACTGAAATGGCGACACACGGGGGGGGGGGGGTAGAGTTTGAAAATTGCCCTATAGTGCCGGTTTGTGTCACAAACCGGTACTATAGGTCAGACCCCTTTAGTACCGGTTCGTGGCACAAACCGGTACCAAAGGTTAGCCCTTTAGTACCGGTTTGTGCCACGAACCGGTACTAAAGGTGATCGTGGGGCCCCAGCCTAACGCCAGCCTGCCATCACCCCTTTAGTACCGGTTCGTGGCACGAACCGGTACTAAAGGTTCAACGATTTTTTTCGTCCCCTCCCCCCACTTCATCGGTTTATTTTTGTGTCACCCTCTCACACAATGAAATAAATCTGAACAGATCAGAACTTTTCATACTGGCGTAAGTTATTTAGTAATGTAGAATCAATCACGAACAATCTCTAAAGATCAAATCCAAATTAATTAACCTTACCTTAAATCACTCAATCACATTAATTAGAAAACAAATATTTGATTTTCAGAAAAATCGCTCAATCACATTAACCTTACCTTAACTCACGGATGGTAATCAATCTCCGAACAAAGGAAACAATACATCGAGGGAGTAGTAAATAAACTCCCTTTCTTATGACATGTATATGATCTTCCCTTCCCTCTCCGTTGTCAAATGTTCTTGATTCTTGAGGCCGATGCTTGGCCTGCATCATTGGGTCGCGACGGTGCCGGAGGACGAGGACGGCAAGGCCCCGGTGAAGGGGGCGAAGAAGGGCGGCTTCCCTGGCCCTGGCCGTGGCCCTGGGAGTTGGTGCGGTGGAAACGACACTTGAAGGACCCGGCGTGGGTGGCCGACGCGTAGACGCACTTGGTAGCGGGCCCATGGCCCGCGCCGGACGGCGCTGACGCCGACTCGGGCCACCTCCTTCGCATATTCTAGGAGATGTGACTGACCGATTTACATGAAATTAATTCCCTCAGCTGTGGTGGCAAATATAATACACATAATTCATATTGTTATGCACTAACGTGTGTGTGCGAGGATTTGATGGTAAAAAAGGTCGCCAATATCACTTGATATGTATGAAAATATTAATATTAAACTCTTAAAGTTAATGTGGCCCGGTTGCAACGCACCGGCGTTCTTCTAGTACACACACACACACACACACATATATATATATACATAAATACGTGTGTGTGTGTGACCTGTTACGATGTACTAGATGACCCGTTGCGCCGATGGCGCAAAGGCGAGTGCAAGCAAGGTATTGGAAGAGTGTGCATTAAAATATGTAAACACAAAATAAAACATATGAAAATAAGTACGGATTGATAATAGATAGATGGTTGCTGATGTTACATGTTTTACATAAACTAGATCTGCTTAGATTGGATAGGTAATCATGCAGCCTTTGTACGTGCACTTCAAGGCGAAAGCATATATTTCTTTCATCATGGCTGTTTGGAAAGCATACCACACAACAGTCTAAGGTATGATAGTTAAACGCATAGGATGGTCTTAGGTGATTACATAAGATCCAAAAGGATGATAAACATAGAAGTCTTGGTAGGCATCAATACTAATGCTAAGTTATATAACAAGGGGCTCTTGGAACTTTCTTATATTGAGTAGACGGTCAGACGCAGTCCCTTCGAAGTGCATTTGAAGGCGAAAGCATATGATTGCCCTTTGTTCATGTGTGCCCGACCGAAGAAGTCGCTCCAGCGTCTAGTGATGGTGGCCCTTTTGTCAACACCCTTGATAAAGCGGGCAGTGACAGCAGTAGTTCCATCTCCAGTAGTGATTGGCAGTTCACCATTGCCAGCATCCATGTGTGGGAAAACGGAACCCTTAGAAAAGGGAACCACAAAGTACCGAAAATAACAGTAAATGTTAGTTAGTATATCATTTTATACCATGTCATTGTATGAAACAGAACAGAGCAATTGCAAAGGATTACCATTCTTTTGCTGTCTATTGCCAATGTTTCTGTCATGTGGCACACATAGTAGCGATCAGGCGTGGTGGTGCTGTGGATGATCTTTCGCATTCTAAGAACATTATGATTGTAGAGCTTAACTGTGTTGCCCCACACAATGTGGCGACTAAACTCATCTAAGTGATGGATACCAGGCTCACCTATGTTAAATTATACAAAGTTATACCATGTAGCAGTTGTTGTGAGAGTTGTTGGAATGAGAAGAGTAATGTAGCTCTTACCACGGAGAATGTACTTCCCAGGCTTTAGATGGATTTTCTTGCCTTTTAACTTTGGGGTTGAGCTTGCTTTTGCGTGGGCCATGAATATACTCGAATGGCTTGTTGTGCTTCCGACACAGTTGTTCATCTGTGATGAATAGTTAAGAAGATCATGGTAAGATAAAATAATGTCTATGATTTGAAACCTAAGTCAGTAGTCATCATAAGTATGTTTTTGAGCATTACCATGGGTAATTTGGCTACCGCTGATATCACTGGTTGTGTCATCCTCCTCTTGTTTAACTACTGTCATCTGGAAAGAAGTAGTAGAGTAATTAAGCTGAATTATCTGCCTTTGGGATGTTTAACAGTGATGCATGTGTCTTAATATAGTGAGACTGATTATTATTGGATATAACTTGACAACCATTAGTATGAAATTGCAAGTGTATCAGAACTGGACATAAGATGGTTGTCTATGTACTATTTTTTGAAACGAATGATTCATGCTTGCCACATATGTATTCCTATATGTAGATGCAAATGAGATAATATAAAGTATGCAAGAGATTATCTTCTCTATTCCTAATGGACTAGTTGGTAGTCTCCCCCGGTCAATTTTCGTCCTATTAGAGACGTTTTTTTTTTCATTCTCGATCACACCTCCCACCTCGACAAAAAAAGCCACCTTAGAAGCCAACCAAAACCAGAGAACCAAAACCCACCTTAGAAGGGAGCGATGCCCCTCGCACGCTAGAGAATCGAACGATAAAAATCTACGAATAAAAACCAAGGAAAAAAACCCCTCGAGCTCCAACGGGGACGAGCGAGGCTCCCCTCGATCTCAAACAGCCCTAGGGTTAGCCCAGCCGCCACGCTCCTTGTCCCGCGCCGCCGCCCAAGGCCCGCTACGCCTCGACCGCTCCATCCACCTCTCCTCCTACCGAGCATCCACGGCCGCCGCCGTCCCGCCGATGGAGGACTGGCCATCCGCCCGGGTCCGGGAGTCCTTCATCGGCTTCTTCGAGTCCAAGGCGCACACGTCGTGGCCGTCCAGCCCTGTGGTGCCCGTCGACGACCCCACCTATTCGCCAACGCCGAGATGAACCAGTTGAAGCCATGGCCGTCTCCAACCACCCCCGTCTCTGATCCTACCCGAGTACAGGGGAGCCACCGCTGCCGCCGGGGACAAGGTCGCTGTGGAAACTGTCACTACGTCAGGTCCTTCGATCTCTCCCCTTCTAGCCACTCCTCACGGCCATTCCCTACATCAAGGAGGAATGCATGTATTTACATCTGACACTAACGCTATGAGGAAGGCGGCCTGAATCCTCCATCCTAACTCAACATGATCGTCTTTTCTCTGATCTATTTGTGTGTTCAACAGTCTCTTCTCTGATCCCGACTCATGCTAGATACAATGGGATTGCAACATGATTTGGCAATGCCTATCTCTTGATGCCATTTAATGACAACTGGATTTCTCACATGTTATGAGTTTATAATCCATAAAATTTTTTATTTCATCATTGTCAATATAGTTGGATGATGTGATGGTGATATCTTCAATTTTGACAAAGGAGCGACAGATGGGATCCGTTAGCCAGCGGAGGTGATTTCATCTAGCTGCTCAGTTCCATCATGCAGCTGCTGCGCCAAGTACCTGAGTACTCTTCATGCCTATGGTCACCTCACCACTGCCGGAGCTCGTCCTCACATGCCCGTCGACCATCTGCATCTCCTTCCACCTGTCGCCCAAAAGTGAAATTGCCCTGCTGCCCCGTGCTTGTCCTCTCAAGAACGATTGCATATGCAAATGCAGGTGATGTGAACATATTTGTATGCGTGTATGTTGACATGATTGAAAATTCAGTTTGAAAATTCAGTTTGTTTGGTCGAACACATCATCCCAAACATAAGTAGAACATGGACAATTATGAGACAGAGCTGATTGATACATGTTCTGATACATGGACCATCAAACCATAGAATTGGATAGTTTTCTTCACTAATTATACCAATTAGCTAGCAACTTACCTTTGAGTTGTTTCCGAACTACTGTAATTGTTAGATACAGCCGAGTTTGAATATTTATTAGTCGTATGTACAGGTTTATCATTGCTGATATTGTTAGGTATGTCCATTGTTTAATGAAGCTTTACAGTTCGTATGTACTCAGCTATTTGTGGTTATACTGATGCTAATCTTGTTCCCCAGTTTATCTCGACATCAAACATTCTAAGCTACCTTTTTGACAGTAAATTGGTGAACTAAGAAATGAAGACTTGCTCCAAAAGTAGTAGTGACATTTACTGTGCAGATGATTCCGGTAACTTCTCAAACAAGTCCACAATATCATTCGCCGAGTAGATGGCTGGAGAACGCAGAGACCGCAAAGCCGCCAACGGACAACCTCATACAAATGCAACAGAGCAAGGTGATGAATTCTCCCATGTTTCCTAATCTGAATCTTCGCTCGAATCGGCTTGATTGTTTGTTCCAGTTTGCTATTACAGTACAATGGTTCCTAATCTGAATCTTCGCTTGAATTGCAAAATTGTTCTCCAACCCGAGAATTTAATTACTTAGATACATGTTTTGGCACTTGATTTTGCTTAACATTGTATACATTCTTTGAAGGTTATACATCGGGTTGATGCATACACATAAGATGTGCATTTCTGGCTTTATCCCAAGTTAAACCCCAAGTACGTTAGGCTCGTTAGAAATTAGGGACACATATCAGAAGAGCAATTCATTATTCTTGTAGAAAGAAGAGAATATAGTTGACTGACATTTTCTATTGTTATCCTTTGTTTGTGTTACATGTAAACCATTTTTGTTTTGGCAGATCACATGTTGTTAGTTTCCATCCGCTTACACTCTACGAAGACACCACATTCTCAGAATGTATTCTGATGTTACAGAAATAACTTGAGATCTGTTCAAATTTTAATATTACAGTGTTCTCATCTTATAGTGCTATTGATTTATAATTTTGCATATTCTGTTGGGAAAGTCAATTTGGCTCCCCGGCCCCCAAAAAAATTGAAATGAGAAAAAAATCAAGACAAATTTTTCTGTGTACTTAGTCACATCCAAATCCTACATGCAAATTTTGAGTCAAAAATATTAAACATTTTGGCTTGTGAAAAAGAAACAAATCGACACCAAAAGTTACCCCAAATTTTGATTTTTTTGCTGACAAAACATCGCAGCTCTGTTTCACATGAAAATTTGTCATGCATACTTGCGAAACTAATACAATCATCTACAAAAAAAATCAGGATTTTTCGAAAACATTTAATATTTTTTCGCGGTACTGTTCACTCGGGAGCATATGCTCCGGGAGCCAAAACACCAGCCCCGTTGCTTCCTAGGTAATTTTAGATCTATGAAAGTTTTACATTGTTGATGTTCTCATTGGACAAGTATTCTGTTTTGGTGAATATCCTCGGTGGTTAGAGCCAAATGTTATCTTATAGTGCCTTGTTGTAGACATAAATGGTTGATTTGGAGAATACCCTCATCGATGATGGTGAACAGCAATTGAAAGAGCATGGCTCTGCGAATCTGGTGATTATAATGAACCATTAACAAACGCTGAAGAAAAGACTGATGCGATAAGAACATTTATTTTAATACAACTGATTTTCTTTAATCTAACTCTTTTAAATAGTATTGAATATGATTTCCAAAAATGTGTATTTGGTTTAGATGACGAGGGAGACTACCCGATCGATGGAATTGATCCTTCTATTAGTCTGTTGGGAATAATTATCCGTATGTAATAGTTGAGAAAGAGAAGGTTGTGAGTGATCAATGACAACATGGGAAATGATCTTACAATAGTCTATGTGTCTGTTTACTTAAATGAACTATTTTCATCATTGCAAAAATGTTTTGAGGATCTTGAGTATTCCTACCTTGTTGATCATGCATATGAATGGGGCAAAAGGGTATGTATTCTTTCTTCACTATTTCCAGCGTCTACGTGAGTGAGTGAGTGAGTGAGTGAGGTAGGATGGGGAAGAGTGACAAAGTATGAATCAGTAGAAATACCGAGACAAAGTATGACATACTGCCCTAATTTTCACACCTCTCCCATTATTTTTGGCAGCTCTGTAATCTTCTCAAATCAATATTCGAATTGCCAAAAACTGACATTCAGACATCAGTATACCAGCATGGTGCAGGTGCATAATTTGTCTTATAAACTGACCTTGCCACACCATGCTTCAGATTCTTTATTCCCCATTGCAATCAAACCTGACAACTGAACAATTCTAAAACTACTCATGGTGAAACCATATCACGGGATATCGTAACTGCAGCAGACATATCGGACAAGAGTATGAACGTCAATGATGATTTAGACAATGGGTATGTTCTCATTAAGCAGGAGGATATAGTCGATGGGATTGGATGCATACTTGCTGTCGCTGAAAGAAACTAAGGGATGCAAAAATTTAGTTCACCTTTTGTTCGTTGAACTCTTGGATTATTTTGTGTACTTGGCTTTCCTTACGTCGTCCTTCATGAATATGGGCCTAAGTGTTCAACTATCCAACAAATCTTGGATTCTGACTAAAAATCATGCTTATTTTACGGTGACAATTGATGCTTTAGATGATTACATATCTCTACTCCTAATGTCTGAGTTGGTGAATAGTATCCACGGTTTATTTTCGCTGGGTTTTTTTCAACCGGTTATTTTTCGTCCCCCCGTCCCACCCACGCACGCCTCCCTAAAAAAACCACCCCGCAGAAAGACTCCTATCGATCCCCAGACGCCGTCGTCGTACGCACCTTGATCCCCTCGAATGCTAGCGCATAGCCGCCCCCTTCCGTCTCCCCCACCCATAGCCGCTCCTCTTCCCCGCCGGCACTGCCCCTCAGCCAATCGACCTGGTAGAAGCACGCCCAGCTGTCGATTCGGTGGCGTCGCCGCGGGAGGGACGCCTAGGGTTTCTATTGCGGCGGGCGTACGGGCGGTGGCGGGTGCATCAGTTTGATTGCGAGTGGTGGGGTGGAGCGGAGCGGCCAGATCGGGGTGCGTTTGCTGCGCCGTGGGTTTGGGAATCTCGACGGAATACCTGCGTTCGCTGGGTTCCGGCGTGATCAGAGTCGCGCGCCGTCTTGCATCTGTATTGTTTTCTATGGGCATCTCGGCTTCTAGATTGTACTGTCTGATTGATGCTTACTGTTGACCGGCAGGGATCAGGGTCAGGGAGCATTGGCGGGAGGCGTTCGGGATTGTACCATCGGTTCTGAAATAGGCAAGGCCCTGACGGAAACACTGACCAAGAATGGTGGGCAGAGGTGCGCTCAGACCCGAGCATGCCATCGCTGTCCTCCTGCAGTTCGACACAAGGTTCCCTCCGCCGCCTCCCCTGCTCCTCCTCTTGCCTCCTCCCCACGCACATGATCACCGCCAACCCTCAGATCAGTCGGACGAGTAAGCGACAATCAACCGCCTCCACGCTAATTGTGCCCAGCTCAACCCAAACGCACCCATCCTCCTCTCGCCATCGTCGCACGCCGGTTAATGCTTGTCGTAACCACCCGCAGCTGAACCGGCAGGCATAAAACCTAACGGAGCCACATAGGCCATTACACGAACATGTGGAATCCGCTTTCCTGAGACACCTTCGCGGGCTTGCTGTTCCTTTACAGATCGCGGGCGCTTGGCGGAGGCAGCGCGTGTATGCATCCTCCGCGTCTAGCTTGGAGGGGGCGACATGGTTAGGCGCCACTATTTGCTCTGTTTCTATAGCCGCTACTTGTTGTAGCTCCTGCAAGATTGCTGTACCTGCTTCTGGTAAGTTCTTGCTGTAGCTGATGCTTGTACATTTTTTATGTCAACAAAAAGTTTGTAATGCAAGTGGCAGGTGACAACTTACACAATTGGGAGTTTTGTTATATCTAGTTAAACACTTGGTGTAAATCTGGTATAGATACTTATAGACTGTTTTTGATGTGTTCTCCTCATGAACCAGTGTCTTAGATTATTTTTTAATTTATCATATATGTAAATAATATTATCACTGAAATTTTATAAGGCTGTGTAGGTTTAAAGATTGATTCGACGTCTTTACATGTGAGTGTGATAGACTACAATATCTTTATAAGTATTATTTGCTGGAGTTAGATTTTACATGATGTGTGCTACGGTTCAGACCTTGCTATTTAGATATTGTGCCTTTCATGATTTATTGAGAAATGTGGTAAGTGAAGTTTGATTAATCACTTGTGTATATGGTTTGGGTAATTACTAAAATCAAAGAGTGTGCTTAGCCTGAATGTGTAACAGGGCGTGAACAATATATTTAATCGGAGTCAAGGACTGTTGAGTACAAAAAGGATGCCTCGCAAAAAAAGTATAAAATGGAATGATATTTGAATTATATTACTAATCCATCCTTTTTCCATCTTGCGACATTTGACTTTGTGAGCAGTGGCTATGTGGTGGTACTCCTATCTATGATGAGTATCGCTACTAGGAGGCTTCTTGAGGTGAGCTACAATTATATTGACTTTGATTTAACTAAAATCATGTTATCGCTTGATATGTACACCAACTCGATGTCACATCTTATCTTGGGGATTGGAAGTAAACAATCGTGTCCTATGGAGTCTACTGTCTAGGAAGTTCAGAGATGGGACGTTCACGGTCTGTTAACTACAGAGATAATCCAAAAAAAGTAAGTCCATGCTAGCATGATGAAAAGGTCCAATTTTTTTTAGCATTTATGGGGAAATTGTTACAAAGTAATATATCCATTTCGTCGATTTGCAGGATTCACTTTCCTCTTCAGTTGATAAAGTTTCTCTTTTTGGAAGAAATATGTAAGTACCTAAATCTTTGGAATCTATGTTTGTAGAGAACAGACAGCTTAATGCCCTGGTGAGTTCTTCTCCAGAAGATTCAAATAGAGAATTAGTGATCGGAGAATTAAGCGCCTGTCTGCAATGTTTTTATACAGATGTTTTATATACGCATGACAGTTAGATCCGTGCCACACATGGGAGTTGCCGTGGCAGGCTCGAGGCCAGCATGGTGCTGAGGCGGGAATGAGGAAAGAGGCAGTGCGTCTGTGCGTCGTGGTGCAACAACGCCGTGCAGGGTGAGCGGCGGAGGCCTCACATCCTTCACTAGGTCGGGTTCGAGTTAAGTGTCGACCTCTTCTAGATAGATACACACATATGCTTCAATCTGTTCTTTGTTTTATTTTTTGTAATGCCTAATGCCTTCAGATCCTGTTTGAATCACAGTAAAACTGTAGTGGAAATAAAGTATCAGATCACCAGGACATGAAAATGTTCACTGTTATGTTAAATGTACCCCACTGTACTATTTTGTAAGCTTGAATGCTTACAACATAGGAGTAGATAATTGTCGTAACGTTTAAATGCTTTTGAATATTGCATGTGTGCTTCCCTAGGGCTAACCGATCAAGTAAATGAGATTAGAAAGGAAGGGGATTATGGGGAGCGGGTGACAGCAGGGGATATTGTAACAGAATAAAGCCTGGAGGTGAAGGCAAGGTCTGACCCAAATTGAGGGAAGGCGGCCAGGCGGCCACTTCGGGATACTGTGCCAATTCCAGTTTTGAAGTACCACAGATTTGTTTCATAGGTTTCAACGGAGCAGTAGACCTGAGGCGACTAACGGATAAGCCAATGTTAATAGCTGGTCTAATTCCGCGATAAACAAGCTGTGTTTCCAAACAGATTTGTTCATCTGTAATGGAGATCACATTGGTGGGGATATAGGCTGATACGTCTCTAGCTTGTGTTTCAATCACAGGTAACACAGTTAAGCTACCTGTTGTAATCAGTTAGATATTCAATTATGTTTGGAAACAACTAGATCCCATCTGCATTTGATCTCCTCAGATTATTACACATTTAGGATTGCAACACAAGTAGCTACATATGAACCTTATCCTTTCCCTGCAAGCTCAAGTCTGCTTCTTCCCGATCTCCTCAGATTATTACACATTTAATCGGCACCTTATCCTTTCCCTGCAAGCTCAAGTCTGCTTCTTCCCGATCTTCCATTTCTAATCAAAGGAGAGTGAGGCGAGCTGGCCGGGTTGCTCTTCGTCGGGGACGTTGTCGTCTACATGTGCGCGCCAATGGCCAGCTCTCGCCAGGATTCACCCTGTGCCCATGTACAACGCCATCCAGGAATACATCGTCAATTTCATGCTTGCCAATAAGGACAAGGAGGTGATTCTCGTGCCTTATCATCCCCTGCAAGTCATTCGCGCGGATATCCTTCCTTTGATTTCAGTCATTAATTTGCACGGTGGATGCTAATTAATTTGAGGTGTACTTATTTTGCGCAGCGGCGGGCGCGCCGTCCTCATCATCCTCTACCCCCGATACTCCCACGCTCTTTACTTGGACTCGCCGAAGAACATTAACAAAAAGGATTACACCCACATCAAGTTTGTTCTCGACGGTGCTATGTTTTACTACGGTGCACGGGTTGGAGAGGTCAAGGACAAGAAGAAAAGGGACGGTAGGCCCGCCTTCAGCCATAAGACCGACTTCTACTGCATGCAGCAACCGAGTGATTCTCTTAATGATGGATCCTATGTCCAACACCACATGATGGAGTACATACGGGATCACCAGAACCTTTGCATGACACCTAGATTCGGCGATGACCATATTCTCAATGGGCAAAGAACTTAGGAGATATCGAGAATCATCAACTTCAAGATGAGTTCTATCACTTGCAGTGCGAACTTGCCCAAATCATCATGAAGGAGGTCGTCAAAAAAACAGGGATGTTCTATGAAGAAGGACAAATGTCAAGGGAAGACGTCTGAACACGCGTAGCCGCTCAGCGTCTCGACCTGAAGCCTTTCACTAAGCTCGGGGACTATCTCCTTAACTTGGATCGATGGCACGACATGTTGGAGTGATTGTCGACATATGACAATGTGTCCGTTTAGTTCATACTTTCTATATGACGGAACTTTGAGTTATGCAAGATGAAACATTATTTGTGATGTAATTAAACCGTCCTCCTCGACTAGCGAAGATCACTCTAGTTAGGGCATTTTGGGTATGATGAACTTTGTTATTTATGCTTATGATATGTTGCTTCTATTTTTGCCAAGTCTGTCTCTTTCTGTTGCTCAACTATATATGTTGCATATCATCGACTCATGTGACGATGCAGGTGCATAGATCATTGATGGCGAAGAAGTGCTACGCCAGGAGTATACGACGAGTGGCCGGAGTGTCAGGCCTAGGTGTACCGGTTTCCGGTTTCCGAGTGACAACCAGTAGTTAGTTTAGGTTCACGCTAATGCGAGAGAGGGATACAAACTCATGTACTGCATAGTTCCGCTCTCACTCATAGTGATAGCTCTTCTCGTGTATATCATTGTTTAGATGGATGATGATGTAGTTGCAAGTAATCGAGACTTGTATCGCTATTTTTGAGATGATGACGAGAGACCCCTTTGTGATGGATGATGATTATGATGATGACATGATTTGATGAGACTATTTGTATGTATATGCTATGATTACATTTGTATGTGTATCATACGCTAAATATTATTGTATAATGCATGTTCAAAAACAAAACAAATATGCAGAAAAAACTAATAAAACTAGCAGTAGCGAGGGGAATAAAGTTAGTAGTAGCGGTCCCTTACCAGTAGCACTTCGTGCTAAAAAGCGGTGCAGATATTAGCAGCAGCGCTTTGCACTAATGCTCGCTACTGCTAGCCATGTACAGCAGTAGCGTTGGATGACACGCGTTACTTCTACATGTTAGCAGTAGCGCCTTATCAGTAGAGCGGTATCCTGCGCAACTGTTAGGCAAAATACCCACACTACTGCTAGGGTTTTCCCAAGCAGTGATATGTCATACACTCCAAGTTAATAGATTTTAATTAAGTCAGTTTAATTAACAGGGGATGCACATGTCATACACTAATGTTAATTTAAGAGTTTTAATTTATTAAATGGTTAATTAGGGGATGTGGGTCTCGGTGTCAGTGGGTTACTGGCGGTTCATTTGCCGGGGGGTTAGGCCATTTAGGCCGGCGGTTAAACATGAGCAGTGGCGGAGCCAATCGGGAGCTTCAGCGCTGGCGGAGCAGCGGGAAGAGGCTGCGACCGCGGCGCGGTAGTAACGTAGCAGTAGAGCGGTGGCGAGGCGCGGCGGCGAGCAGTGGGACAGGGGCAGCCGGCGCCCCCGAATAAGGGCGCGGGGGAGCATCGGGACCGCGGCGAGCGCGGGAAGGCAAGGCGGAAAAGGGGATCACGGCGCGGGCGCGGCTATGGTCGTGCACGGAGCAGGGGCTGGCGCGGTGGTGGGCGTGCGCGCGGCGAGGGGAACGGCAGGCGGCGCGGTGAACGTGGTGGAAAGAGGAGGGCAACGGGGGGCGTCTCACAGCGTTGCCGATAAGGGGGTCGGCCTGGCTTGAGGACGCGAGTCGGGAAGGGATACGAGGAGGCGACGCAAGGTCCGGCGACGGCGAGGTCTTCAGGCGGTGGTGGTGGCGCACGGTGATGGCGCCGGTGAAGGGGGGGGGGCGTCGGGCTCATTGCTCGTTCACGATCCTGATTGGGTCGGGGAAGAGGAGCGAGAGGGGAGGCGAGCCGGAGATGGGCGGCGAGGAGGAGGCCTGGCGACGCCGACGAGCGATCCGGCGACGGTGACGGGGTCGATGGGGGCGATCCCCTTCCCGATCCAGATGGGATCAAGAGGTGGGGAGGCTGGCGAGGGGGTGTGGGGGAAGTGGGGCGATCGGGCTAGGGTTCGATGGGGATTGGGGGGGGGGGGTTTAAGGGGGGCGTCGGGGCCGGCCTAGCTAGCCCACAGGCTAGCTAGGCCGAGGCCCAGCGAGGGGTTGCCCTCTTTTTTCTTTTATTTGTTTTGTCTTTCCTTTTCTGTTTTATCCTATTTTTCAATTTACCCTAATTTTGTAAATTATATAATTAGCATCTAAATTAGTTCTACTAAATATACCACTTCCACCAAAAGTTTGGTACCCAATTAATTTAGTTAGAACATTTTTACTATTTTAAAAGCATTTAAATAATAGTTTAAGACACTGTTTTTTTTTCATTTTAGAGTATTTAAACATTTTATTAAAGTGTGGTTTCTCCACCATAATTACTTATGCATTATTTGTTACCTCTCAAAGATTTTAGTTTTAATGTTTGCCTTTATTTTAAATTTGAATTTGAATGGGATTGAATCATTGTGAGGTTAACAATAGTAATCGTGGTGACGTGACATCATTAGCATGGAATTGCTATAGCATAACTAATCGGGCGTTACAAAAGCTAACCCTCAAACCGGTCGCAACCATCCGGACATGGTTTTCCATCCAATACGGTCCTATATTCCCCAGGCAGGTATGGATGTGCATTTTCCTGTAAACCAAAAAGAAACTATGGGGCTTTACGGGCGTCTGTACCACTGCCACGGTCAATTCTTACTCCCTTGGCCCACCAGAAATACCTCTCCCGCGCCCGCACCCCTTCACATGAGAAGCAGTTAGTTGGCACTGCTCCAGAGCACCGGTACCTCATTCTAACCGATTTGAAGTAGCCACGGTGAATATACTGATGTTGAGGAGAAGTACCAGGGACAAAAATCAATGTAATTGATTAAATGAATTGAATGCTTCTCTGGAAATAATTGATCAGGAGCAAGCCAAGGATGTGGATAGTCCTTACTACTTTAATAATCCTCAATTTGAAAGTCCAAGAAAATACTTCAATTTAATTCAAATTTCAGACTCATTTTGTTATCTTTAGATTAATGCAACATAAATATGTAGACAAGACCTGTGTTTGTCTTTTATTCCCATATTTGAACTAGTATAGTTCGGGTTCTTACATGATAGTGCATGTCACTTTATTTTTTCACCGCTACAATGACCAAACCATGGACTAAGAAAACGGTGTGTCATCTCTACTCCTAATGGAGCAGTTGGTAGTCTCCGCCGGTTAATTTTCGTCCTACCAGAGACTGTTTTTTTCATCCTTGATCCCACCTCCCAATTCCAAAAAAAACAACCAAAACCACGTCCACATAGTTCTCTCGCATGCTAGAAAAACGGACGAAATTAAACCTACGAAATTAAACCAGCAAAAAAAGTTCCACTGCTTGCAAGCGAGCGAGCAGCGAGGCGCCCAGAGAGCCCTCGAGCAAGAACCCCACTTTCGTCTCCCTCAGGTGCAGCCGCTCACCCAATCAAATCGCGCTGCCAGCCTCGTCTGCCTCGCCGTGCCTGCGTCCCTCCCCGAACGGCGGCGATGATGGAGGAAGCCACTAGCGCTGGCCAGGCCCCTGGCCGGTGGACGCGGCGGATCGTCGCTCCTCAGGGCCAGCCCCTCCCGCCGTGCTGGATCATGTGGCAGCCTAGGTAACCCTAACCAGCCCCCGATCTTCGTATCTCTCCCTGAATCCCTCCTCCTCCATGAGCCGCGCGGTGTGCTTCCCTCCTCCCACACGCTGCGCCTCTCCCTCCCCAAATCGATGAAGGAAATATGCCCTAGAGGCAATAATAAAGTTAGTATTTATTTCCTTATTTCATGATAAATGTTTATTATTCATGCTAGAATTGTATTAACAGGAAACATAATACATGTGTGAATACATAGACAAACAGAGTGTCACTAGTATGCCTCTACTTGACTAGCTCGTTAATCAAAGATGGTTATGTTTCCTAACCATGGACAAAGAGTTGTTATTTGATTAACGGGATCACATTATTAGATGAATGATCTGATTGACATGACCCATTCCATTAGCTTAGCACCCGATCGTTTAGTATGTTGCTATTACTTTCTTCATGACTTATACATGTTCCTATGACTATGAGATTATGCAACTCCCGTTTGCCAGAGGAACACTTTGTGTGCTACCAAACATCACAACGTAACTGGGTGATTATAAAGGAGCTCTACAGGTGTCTCCAAAGGTACATGTTGGGTTGGCGTATTTCGAGATTAGGATTTGTCACTCCGATTGTCGGAGAGGTATCTCTGGGCCCCCTCGGTAATGCACATCACTTAAGCCTTGCAAGCATTGCAACTAATGAGTTAGTTGCAGGATGATGTATTACGGAATGAGTAAAGAGACTTGCCGGTAACGAGATTGAACTAGGTATTGGATACCGACGATCGAATCTCGGGCAAGTAACATACCGATGACAAAGGGAACAACGTATGTTGTTATGCGGTCTGATCGATAAAGATCTTCGTAGAATATGTAGGAGCCAATATGGGCATCCAGGTCCCGCTATTGGTTATTGACCGGAGACATGTCTCGGTCATGTCTACATCGTTCTCGAACCCGTAGGGTCCGCACGCTTAAGGTTTCGATGACAGTTATGTTATGAGTTTATACGTTTTGATGTACCGAAGGTTGTTCGGAGTCCCGGATGTGATCACGGACATGACGAGGAGTCTCGAAATGGTCAAGACATAAAGATTGATATATTGGACGGCTATATTCGGACACCGGAAGTGTTCCGGGTGATTTCGGAGAAAACCGGAAAGCCGGAGGGTTACCGGAACCCCCCCGGGAGAAGTAATGGGCCATATGGGCCTTAGTGGAGAGAGAGAGGGGCAGCCAAAGGTGGGCCGCGCGCCTCCTCCCCCTGGTCCGAATTGGACTAGGAGAGGGGGGGGCGGCGCTCCCCCTTTCCCTCTCCCTCCCCTCTTCTTTCCCCCTCCTAGTAGGAGTCCTACTCCTACTAGGAGGAGGACTCCTCCTTGGCGCGCCATAGGGGCCGGCCGGCCTCCTCCTCTCTTGAACCTTTATATACGGAGGCAGGGGCACCCCAGAAACACAACAAGTTGATCCACGTGATCATATTCTTAGCCGTGTGCGGCGCCCCCTGCCACCATAGTCCTCGATAATATTGTAGCGGTGCTTAGGCGAAGCCCTGCGACAGTAGTACATCAAGATCGTCACCACGCCGTCATGCTGACGGTACTCTTCCCCGACACTTTGCTGGATCGGAGTCCGGTGATCGTCATCGAGCTGAACGTGTGCTAGAACTCGGAGGTGCCGTAGTTTCGGTGCTTGATAGGTCGGGCCGTGGAGACGTACGACTACATCAACCAAACGCTTCCGTTGCCATCTACAAGGGTACATAGATGACACTCTCCCCTCTCGTTGCTATGCATCACCATGATCTTGCGTGTGCGTAGGAAATTTTTTGAAATTACTACGTTCCCCAACAATCGACATGGATCTCGCGCTGCTGGATGCAGTAGACGAAACTGATCTAATCTTATCCCGAGTTCCCAAGTCCTGATGAGAAAGTACACCTGCGTGGATCCAAGTCTGAGTTGGAGCGACATCGATCTGATGAACGTGCAAGGAATTTCTGAATCCAGGACTTCTATTTGAGTATATATGTTTGTTGGTTATTGAAGTCAATTGTTCGTACAACAGCAGATATTTTTTTAGCACGAATTCCAGTAGTTGTGTTTGCTTCTTTTGAAGGCGGATCTTGGATTCTTTCCAATAGTTGTGTTGCGCGAAATTCCAATTATTTGAGTATCTGTACTATAGTTGCCTTCAAAGAAGATGAGGCTGGAATGCTGGATACTGCATCTCTCCTAGCATGAGGAACGTTGCTACTGTCTTTGTGAACAGGTTGACGATAGGAGATGAAGTACGTTTGAACTAACATGTTCTTTCACTTTTCCCAACGAGGTGGAGCTTGCACATATGGACATATGGTACACTTGCACGGGTTGCTAGGTTCTCATCGCCATTGGATTGAATACGGAAAAATGGAGAAAAATTGCATGAACCAAATACAATATCTATGTCTCCTCGTTCGCAGGGTAGGATGAAGTTGTTGAGGATGCACGTGTACCCGAGGAACAAGTACCACCTGACGCTGCAGATGATGAGGTTCGGCAACGGCGCCGACTGCGAGAACGTCTTCAGTACCATGGTCTACCTCTCACCCAAAGGTTCCACTCAATCGATGCATTAACTGATGTACTCCAGTTCCATTACCCGAGGAACTAATATGGCAGATTTTGTTTTCTGCAGCATGGTGGGTTGGGAACTCGGGATGAAGGAAGAATACTCCTGAGAGCCCAAACTCGAGCTTCCAAAAGATATGCATAATGTATGTGTGCCTCTTGTTTTTCTATGTTTTCTGCTCCTCTCTGACACAATGTGGAAGATGTTGGTTTTAAAGGCTTGCAGGGGCAGCTAGTGGTGGAGTAATCAGTGGTTTAGTTAGGTACATATAATAGAAGTAAAAGGTGTTTAGTAGGTGCACTAATTGTGTTCTACTTCCACCTATTTCTTCCTTGATTTTACCGTGCATAATCTTAGGGGTTGTCCTCTGGGGGTGGTAATATATTCTTATAATATGTTATTCCAGTATGCAAATTGTCAGGGGATTCGTATTTTGTAGATTCTGGGATAAGGGGTCCTGGTTATTCCAGTATGCAAATTGTCAGGGGATTCATATTTTGTAGATTCTGGGATCTTGCTGGGAAAGTTGAATCATTATACTTTATATGTGATTGTTCAAAACCCAATTAAGAATCCAAGTACGGATTGGGAAGATATCAGGACACAAATTATTTGCCTGGTGTATAACCAATAACTAGCTTGAGTGCTTTGGAGGAGGCTGGGGTTTATCTTTTATAAAAACTACTATTAGTTGCTCCAGAAAGTTATAGTTAGCACTAAGGAGAAATTTCCAGTCAAAACTTGTTTGTGTTCATGACATCATTTCTTTGCCGCAACAACGCTTTTATTTGTTTTAAATTTTCAGAGTTATGTTCGATGAACCAACTTTCGTCAGTTATGATGTTAATTACTTCGATCCTTTTCAGTATGCTGAAGGTTGAAACTGAGGCTGTCACTATGAAGAATATTTGCCTTTCAGTTTAAATTCCTCGGTAAAGATTTTGTAAGATACTTGAATAGTGTAGATGTTGAATTACCTGTATACATGACGATTAAAGAATTATGTGCTGATACCTTCCAATGTTGGTTGAACTACATATGCTTTGTTTACTGGTTTTTGTAGATAAAAATAAGGGATGTTGTGTTGTTGGCAAGCTTGATACTACAGTGAATGCTCACCTAATGCTTAATGTCTTGCTTTACTACAAAGGTCTTCCATAGATACAGTGCCTCAGTCACTTTGGTAAGTTCAATGCAAATTTGCTTACTGTTCTCTACTACTATGAGTTGTGTTCGGAGCAAAAATATCTCATGAGTACGACAGTTCTAACGATTTTTTAATTTGCGACGTAGATTAGATGAGAAAACATTTAATCACAGATATGATGCCTCCATGTTAAATACTGAAGAAATGGGGGTTGTATATTTTCAGATCAACAAGGCAAGAATAACTTTATTGTTTCCCTGTTTTTTCTTTTTTCTCAAGCAACATAAAAATTGAATGTATTCCTTACTACTATTGAATTGCAGGCACAAAATATATAAACTTGGTTCAGATCTTCCTGGTTCGATTCCACAGCGAATGTAAAACTTATATTCGTAATTTATATCCACTGCAGGAGGCAGGACCACATGAACAAGCAGGTTGTTGTCCAAGCATAGTTGCTACTGCAAGAGCCAGCATCAGACAACATCCGATCTATACAAAATCCATCCATCTGTCTCGTCTCATGCATGCATAACCAGGCCGATGGTAACTTGTCTACTATTCTACTCACTGCAGTTTACGATAATTTGTCTACTACTCTACTTAAGCTTGAGGGTGAAGTGGACGATAAGTTGTATTATTGACCAAGTATATCTTGTTCATAAGCCTAAGATTTGCATACACCATAGAAGCCGTATATATGTTTGAGATAATCAGTCCATGGCTGATATTGCTAGAGCAGGAGGGCGAGGCAGTGGCAAAGGTAGTCAGTGTGTTTAGATCTTGAACCAGTTTGGGCTTGCCCATCTGAGTGCCGGCGATCTTCTTTGCAAAAAAGTTAAATCCGAGCAAGGGTAACAATCTGCTCTCAGTGTATTTCAACCCTCATTTAAGCATATCACATTCCACTTTCATTTTATTTATTTACTTTTAAGAGCTATGCTTTAGGGTTCGGTGTCGTATTTGTATCATCTTTATATAACCTTTTTTGTTTAGAAACAAAAGTTGCGTGTGCAATGTTGAAGCTTGTTACGATATTATTATTGCAGACTTGCCTTATCACCTATTAAATATGACATGTTTTATTGAGGGCATTTATATTATAGATGCTCAAAAAATGTCCGTGCTTAATGCTGCTCAAAACGTCGTATCATCATCCCTGAAATCGACATTCAGTGTCTGAAGTCCAGATTACACAGAGGCCCAAATTTACATGCAACAGGGTTACCATCTACAGTACTATCAAAGAACATCAGCTTGGGATATCCCAATTCATATGACATTTTGCCTTATATACCATATAGGTTGATTTTGATTGGAGTAACACTATGGCAGAGAAAAATTTACTAAGTCTCCCTAGATAATTTCACACTTTCTCATACACTAAAGAGCATACTCTCAGCATCTCTTGTACCATGGTGGCCGAGAGCTGGAGGTCCTTGAGCCTAAACTCTGCATTCCAAAGCAAAAGCTTTCTTTTATTGGTGATAGTTAGTTAATGGCATGCAAAGCAATTCTCGTTGATTGTATGCATTAAGCTGAGTCGACTAGCAGCAGTGTATATGATTAAATAAAAAGGCAATTTTTTTTGCATGAAGAAAAATATTAAAGTGATGACAAATGTAATGCCTCACAGGTAAAACATAAACAGACCCTGGGTGAATAATAATGAAGGTCTACATTTATTGGCAGGATTATAATTTTCAATACATTAATATGTTGTCTTCTTAATTGAGCTTGTACTAAATGTTGTCAGTACGGGCTGGCATTCAACTTTGCGTACTGTGTCAAAGAGTTTCAAGACTTGGACCTTCCCACATCATGCTAAAGCTGGTAACTATTTGTGCTACTAAACATAGCATTCCCAGTTCCACTACATCCTCTCCCCAATGTCTTTTTTCATCCATCTAAGAAAGAAAAAGAATCATTTTTCATCCATGTAATAAGAGTGAGTTAGTGGTAACAAAAAGTCAACAAGGCCCCCTACTGTACATGAGGATCATAATGTTATACTACCTCCATTCCTTTATGTAAGGTATATTATTTTTAGCATGGTTACCAAAGCACATGATTCCGTGTTTTCTATGAGAGATCTAAAATAGTAGGTTAAAAGCATACTGCAAATTTATTAGAAGCAAAATATCTAGAAGGATTACATATATGTAATTAACATGGGGTTATCTAATGTTAGAGAGCCATACCTCAAATTATTTGTTTATTTGTTCTAGCTCTATGGATAACAAGAGCATTAGTTCTTTAAAAGTGTTGCATTTGTGTGGGCTAGACACCACTCCATTGAAAAGAAAATGTGTCAACATGTTAAATTACAACAGTTGTGATATCCATAAGAAATAGACACTCACCATGTTGCCTTGAGAGCTCATATGTTTTTATGAGGAGAGAAAGGCCAAAGTTTGTGTGCAATAGTCGGCGGAGTGGTTACATGCTGAGAGGAGAACCTATTGTAAATAATATCATGTTCTAGCATCGTTTGAGCGACAAGTAATTCCGGACGGATGTAGTATCACTTAATTACAAGTGACATTTATGATCACCATTGGTCTTACTGTATGATTGTTTTCATGACTTTCAAAAAAGAAATATCCTAAAAGTTGAGTGCAGCTGGACGGACGTCAATCCATTTGAGCCAAGAAAAGTAGATGCGGACTGTCCTAAATCATTTGAGATATGAATAGTAGATGGGAAAGGGTTGAAATATTTTATGCAACAATGGTTACTAAATGGTAGGAATCATGTGTTTTTTGCAGTAGTTCCTAAATGGTAACCTCCAAGTGCCTAATTTCATATGTAATAATTTTCCAGGCAAGTTCATAATGCAATCAAGTTTCTGGTTGTAGTATCTTCGAACATTTGTTTTGAGGGAACAAAATCCTCCCATGTGTGGTATTCAATTATTGAACAATAACAATGGACATGCTTTGTGAGACTATTGGTCTTAAGCATAAAAAGACATGCAAGTGATATCCATCAATTAAAGTATAGTGCACGACAAATAGTTGTACTCTCTCCGTTCAGAAATACTTCTCGGAGAATGGATAATCCATTTCTCAGACAAGTACTTGCAGGTGGAGGGTGTATGTTTTTGTACCACTTTTCTACTTTGTGGATCAGATCTCATAGTACAAGTCGGCTAATTACATTTTTATCGAAATTATTGCAAGTGGAGTGGATTTCAACTATTTTTCATTTGTTACTGTCTATCTTTTCTATACATGTCAAATTTCACATGCATCGTGTTTATATATGCAATCAGTACAAATTTGAAAAAGCCCGTGGCAACGCACGGGCAGTGTACTAGTATATCTAGTAACTAGAGTTATTCTCTTCTCAGTTAGTACCAAAGATGCCAAATGGCGCGATGGTGCAATATGGAGGGATGTAGACATTGCACATTGCAGGTGGCGTCTGTAGCGCTAGGTACCTTATTTCCTCGAACTGGGGCAGTTGTTTAGGCTGGACAGAGCCCTGGGCCTGTGGGTTTTGCTGAGATGGCCGAAAGGAGCCCTGGCCTGATGGATATTGTTGCTGAGGCTGTTGGAAGGAGACCTGGCTCAATGGTTGTTGTTGTTGTTTTTGTTGTTGATGCAGAATAATAGCATGAACAACATTGTGGATGGCTTGGCACTGCGACTGCTCAGGGATCTGCCATAGGTGTTGACAACACAATTCTTGCAACAACTGGTAAGTACTTTATTGCAAAACTTGTGAGCTTCCATGCGCTATGTTGTGTTGCTGCAATACAACATCCATGCATGGAATCAGTTGTTGTTGCAAAATTTGTTGAAGGATTTGTTTTTGTCATTGTTGTTGTTGTTGTTGTTGTTGCTGCTGCTGCTGCTGCTGATGCGAAATTGGTTGTTGTGGTTGCGAATACTGTGGTTGCGGTTGTGGATATGGTTGTTGTGGTCGAAATTGTTGCGGCTGCGAATATGGGTAGTGGCGGCTGCGAAAATGGTTGCAGATGCAGATATGGTTGTTGTGATGGAAATGGTTGCGGCTGCGGATATGGTTGTTGTGTTGGAAATTGTTGTTGCTGCCTTAGAAATTGTTGTTGTTGTACCAATGGAACTTGCTCTTGTGGCTGTTGCTGAGATGGATTTTGTGGCTGCAATTGTGGCACTGGAACTCTAACTGCAGTTGCGGCGGTGGTCTCCACGATAGCAAGGAGGGAAAGGATGAGAAAGGTCTTCATGGTGGATTTGTATTGACCACATCTTGCTTGCTTAAATGATGCGCTCTACTTATGAGAATGATGGGATGAGGAAGGATGATCGTCTTGCTACGGGGCTATTTATAGCTGCCATGGAATGATCTCTTTCACAATTGGCATTGCTTGTGTGGAAAGTGCTTGGATGCTTCTCAAAATCATAATTTGGTATGTTATGTTTGGTGGCACTACTTACAAGTGTATTCTTGGACTTGTCATTAAAGTTCCTTGTTGTTGCACTATCATTCCACCACCAAAAAGGTGTGATAGCACACATGACTCATCTTATTTACTTTACAACTCAAACACTAATCTAGATTGCCTATTTTTCTGAAACTAAGTTTGTAATTTTCTGCAAATTGTTACGCATAAACTAGATAAGCATGGCTGTCACGGTACTTAGTTTGTAATCTTGTGTGGTCTCTTAAGATAGATAAGACTAGTAATGTAACTTGCTTTAGTAGGCCATGACTCATCAAATTCCTTTTAGATGTCAAGTGTTGTAGTGTTCTAGAATTTATTAGCAAACATAAATTTTGTAATGTTCTACAAGTTGTTATGTGTAAACTAGAGAAGCTTGACTTGCACACAAACAAGATTGTAATCACTAGTCATCTACCCATGCAACTGCACGGGCTAGTTATTATAGGGGTACATATTTATTAATAAAATTATATTTATATTTAAAATTCAAGCGCTTAAATTACAGATATCATGCATCTGAACATATGCTAAGTTATTCAAACAATTATAGTACAATATAAACACATACATTATAAACTTCATTATATGGAAGATTGCCTCTACTTTCCCATTTATGTTGCGCAAAGTATCATCACTGGTCTGAATGAAGCCTTCATGTCATAGTAGCAAGAATTTGACACCACCTACTATATAAGGGAGAAAGCAAGTATGAATTATTTCGATATATAGTTATATTACTTTGTTGTTGTGCGCGTATGTATATGCACCACTACTACAATGGTACACTGGTAGAAAAAGGGTCTGTTGTCCCGGTTCGTAAGGGCCTTTTGTCCCGGTTCTGGAACCGGAACTAAAGGGTCGGTACTAATGCCCTGTCCCTTTAGTCTCGGTTCAATCCAGAACCGGGACAGATGGGCCTCCACGTGGCCTATATGCAGAGCCCAGGCAGGAGACCCTTTGGTCCCGGTTGGTGGCACTAACCGGGACCAATAGGCATCCACGCGTCAGCATTTCTGTGGTTGGGGTTTTTGTTTTTTTTAAAGGGGGGGTGTTTGGGGGTTTTGGGGGGTTAATTTAGGTGTTTCATATATTGTGTTAGCTAGCTATAATTAATAGAGAGAAGTGTCTTCTCTTATGTCCGTGCTTGGTCGACGCTACGTACTATACATACGTATAGAGAGGACTAGGCACACTAGCTAGCTAGTAAGCAAACGAAGGAAACAGAAGATCGTCATGAACATATATGCATACAGAGAGAAGTGATATCGACCACCTCTCCTTCTCCGATAGATTGGTCGAACAACAAGTTCTCGTATATCTATCCGATACTACCGGCACTAGTAGAAAACAGGGCTTTGGTCCAGGCCGGGTCAGCCCATTAGTCCTGGTTCAGTTCAGAACTGGGACCAATGGGGCATTGGTCCCGGTTCGTGAGCCCAGGGGGCCGGCCGGGCCACGTGGGCCACTGTTCCCGGTTCATCTGGACCTTTGTCCCGGTTGGGGGGATGAACCGGCACCAATGGGCCTCGCTCCTGGCCCACAACCATTGATCCCGGTTCGTGCCTCAAACCGGGACTAAAGATTAGACCTTTAGTCCCGGTTTGAGGCACGAACCGGAACCCCGTTAAACATTTTCAAAATCCTCAAAAACCTAATAGAAAAAAGTTACGGGGCTTTTAAGATCTAGAGTGAAAAAAATCGAAAAAAATTCAAACAGTGGGCAAACTGTGGTCAAACAATGGTCAAACTAATTATTCTAGAATATTAGTGTTACTAATAATTATTTCTGTTATTTCAATTTTGGTCAAATCTGGTCAAACTGTGGTCAAATTATGGTCAAACAGTGGTCAAACTAATTATTCAAGAAATATTAGTGTTACTAAATAATTATTGTTTTTTAAAACAATAGTTTCAAAATCAAACTATGAAATGTGTCACTTCATGCTCAAGCAAAATTCCTGAAGGTTAATAGGATTGACATCTTAGTATTGTGAGGAAAACAACAAGTGCGGACTTGGAGCGAGGGAGAATAGAACCCGGAAGTTAAGCATGCTCAGGCTCGGGGAGTGGGAGGATGGGTGACCGTTCGGGAAGTTAGATGATTTGGAATGATGAGGGGTGATTAGAGGATAAATTGAGAAGTGATGAGGGGTGGTGCTTACAGACTAGATGTTAAAATAATTTAGAAATTTGAAATAAAAAAAAATTCAAAAAAAATTTAAATTTCAAAAAAAAATCATAAAAAGGTGGAGCTCCACGTGGCCGCGCCCTTTAGTCCCGGTTCTGGATTGAACCGGGACTAAAGGGATAGGCATTAGTACCGACCCTTTAGTCCCGGTTCCAGAACCGGGACTAAAGGCCCTTATGAACCGGGACTGAAGGCCCTTTTTCTACTAATCGGCTACATATATACAATAATTATCTCTTACAAATATAATCATATGGACTCATGGTCCACATAGTATTCTCCGTCTTCAGCGATCACGTGGTCAAGAAAGAATGCCGCCAATTCCTCTTGAATTGCTCGCATGCGAGCTGGTGCTAGGAGTTCATCCCTCTTCCGAAACATCTAATATGAAGAAGAGGGTCAATACATATATATATGAATGAATGAAACTCAACACAAATGATGGTAATAAAATAAAATTGTGAATGTTGTCATTTACGTACTTCATATTGTTCGTCAGAGTACCCGCCCCGCTCACAGGTCGTGTGGCAGATGGACTCACAGACGTTGTATCCACAGAAATCATTCCCTTGTTCCTGCCACAACCACTGTACAAGAAATAGAGGTTAATCAAACTGATAAGCAAGAATGCTAAATGGTATTGATGAAACTAGCACTTGAATCACTAGGAGATGCGCGGAACATGCTACTATAGTACTTACTTTCGGGTGTCTAAATTCCAGCTCCTTCGGCAGTCCCGGAACTTTTCTGGTGAATTTTCTCCAAACCCTGCCAGACAAAGAAAACAATTACTTGATATCAGGAAATGAACAAAGTTGCTGATATGGTGGATAATGATCGATTTAACTTACTTCTTGAGGATTTCAGTCATGTCCGCATACTCCTGGGGATCTTTTCATTTAGAGTCCAAGACAATTACTACTCCCTGCTCAAGCCTAATCTCTAGGAGAATATAGTGGTACCTGCGCACGCATGCATAACTCATGAATTACATTACTATAACCTGGACTAATATATAAGGGAAACCGAATATGCACAAGACAGTAACACTCACTTGAAGTTGTAAGGAAAGAGTATTATATCTTTGTTTTCATTTTTTTTGAATGATCGTAGCAAGTTGGCCTCGGTATCTTCGGGACGATGTTCAACCTCAGTTGCATGTATGAGATATGTGTTAACGAACCCAATATCACCGATTTGCCTTTTCTTCAATTCGGCTATCTTCAATCTGCATAATATAGTGAGGATAATTATAAATACATGCAATGAAAGAGATGAGATATATAGAGAGACTTAATGACAGAAGTAGTAGTACTTACAGACAGTAGCAGGTGACCGTTGTTTTATCGACGGCCAATTGGTTGAAAAACTGATAGAACTCCTCAAATGGAATAGGCAACAGTTCAATTCCAACGAGGTCATGCTTCGGTTTAAATCTCGCATACAAAGTACTCCTCCCCCCAGACTCTCTGCAGATTTTCAAGTTCCAATCATGTAATCTTCGCATCATCGTTGTTAAAGATTTTTCACCTTTGACGAGAGGCTTCCCGTACTCGCATCTGTGTATCTGCACCTCCATGGGATCATAATGTACATCGTCGGGCAGGTAATCGTCAACATTGCAATAACCGGGCACCATCCTCGGATCGACGATGTCGCTAGGCACCTTGAGCGGGTGGCATGATTGCTTCGCTTGTTCGCCGAGCTGGGCAATTTGTTTCCCAGATGCTCGTCGTTCTTTCAGCCTTTGATCACTAACTGTACTTCCCGACCGCTCCGCTTCGGCCCATGTCTTTGCAATAATGCGCTCATATTTGCCTTTCGGCGGAGACTTGGGTGGTTTTGCCAGGGCAGCCAGAGTGCGCTTCACTTTCACCGGATCTACCTTCTCCTCCGGAGGTGGATGTCTCTTTCCTTTCAACCCTTGAAACCAGTCATCCACTTCGGTTCGCGCGATCTTCGCGTTCTCCTCCGGGGTCCTCTCGTATGGTAACTTCTGTGGACTCTTCAGAGAAGGACCGAATCTGTATGTCCTCCCGCCTCTGGTTGTACTGCTAGACGCCGGCCGAGCAGACGAAGCGGTTGTCTTCTTTACTTGCTTACGAGGCGGAGGAGAAGGACTACGACGCGCCGGAGCAGCTGCTGGAGCGGCGGCGGGTCTCTTCCGCCCTTGCTGACGAGGCGGAGAAGGAGGAGGCTGGCTGCTCGGGCGCGCCGACGCAGGCGGAGTGCCGCCACGCGCCGGAGAAGGAGCCGGCCGAGGGCCCTGATCGTCACTCGCCGGAGGAGGAGGCGGTGGAGGAGGCGGAGTGCCCTGACTCAACGGAGGAGGAGGAGGAGGCAGAGGCGTCCAGTTCGGAAGGTTGATGAGCTCCTTCCGCCATAGGCATGGAGTCTTCAGAGCAGACCCCAGCCGAGTCTCCCCTTCACCGGTAGGGTGGTCAAGCTGGAGGTCCTCAAATCCCTCCGTTATTTCATCCACCATCACCCTAGCATATCCTTCTGGAATCGGCCGGCAGTGAAAAGTTGCGCCGGGTTCAGTAGGATAAACAGAGCCAACAGCCGCCTTGACCTTCAAATTCATCCATTGCGTCATAAGGTGGCAATTTTGAGACTCCGTGATAGCATCCACGGGATAGCTGGCAGGAGCCGTCAAGGCATGCTCCGGCTGAAGCAGCTCGGTGGAAGCCACGCTGCTTCTCCGCTGAGATGGCGGGGTAGCTTCGGGGGAAGCTTCGGCAGTACATTTGCTGCGATTTGCTTCTTGTTCCTCTATCGCGTCTACCCTTGCTTGTAGTGCCTGCATTTGGGTCTGCTACACTTTTTTCCTCCTCTCATGGGATTTGTAACCGCCTGCGTCCGGAAACCCAACCTTCCACGGAATGGAGCCTGGCGTGCCTCGTGTCCGTCCAGGGTGCTCAGGATTCCCGAGGGCCATTGTGAGCTCGTCGTTCTCTCTGTCTGGAAAGAACATCCCTTGCTGCACTGCTTCGATATACTGCTTAAGCTTCCTGACTGGTATGTCCATTTGATCGTTCGTCCAAATGCACTTCCCTGTTACAGGGTCCATGGTTCCGCCAGCCCCGAAGAACCAAGTCCGGCAATGGTCTGGCCAGTTAATTGTCTCTGGTTCGATCCCTTTATCAACCAGATCATTCTCAGTCTTGGCCCACTTAGGCCGGGCTACGACGTAGCCACCTGACCTCGTGCGATGGTGATGCTTCTTCTTCACAGCATTTTGCTTGTTTGTCGCCGACATCTTCTTACTCTTTTCCGATGTCTTGTGGGCCACAAATGCGGATCTGTGATCTCTAATCTTCTCATATCTTCCCTTGAATTCTGGTGTCTCATTATTTTCGACAAACTTATTCAGCTCTTTCTTGCACCTCCTGAATAGTTCTGCCATCCTCTTAAGAGCAAAAGACTTGATTAATTGCTCTTTAACTGGGTTCTCTGGATTATCCTCTGGCGGTAGGGTGAAATTTGACTCCAGCTCAGCCCAAAGATCATTTTTCTGCATATCATTGACGTAAGACACCTCAGGGTCTTCTGTATGCGGCTTTAACCATTGCTGGATGCTGATCGGGTTCTTGTCCCTAACCAGAACCCCGCACTGAGCAACAAATGTGTTCTTTGTTCGGATGGGTTCAATCGGTTGGCCGTCGGGCGCGATTGCTATGATCTCAAACTTTTCATCCGAGCTCAACTTTTTCTTCGGGCCTCGTCTCTTTACCGAAGTTGTGCTCGATCCGGAGGGCTAGAAAAAAGAACAAAGACTTAATTAATATGTGTACATACCAAAACAATGAATGCATCAATCAGCTAGTCAGCACAGGCTTAACTAATATATATACCTGGCCGGACTCGGTTCGGTCACCGGAGCCGTCATCACGGTCTCCTTCTTGCACCGGCATTGGGTCACCGGAGCCGTCCTCATGTTTTCTTCTTGCACCGGCATTAGGTCACCGTAGCCAGCTTCTTCACCCTCTCCTTCCAGACCATCGTGTCGTTGAGAAACAACGAGACGGCATCACTTCCTTCTGCGATTATGTCCCTCAACAACGCTTCTTTTGCTTCGTCTCGGGCGGTGTCCATAGTTTCTACAAATATTTACAACATGGCAATTATTATTCAAACATGACAGATGGATATATTAGTGGCAAACGTAGAACTAGCTTCCTAATCATAGTAAGGAATCATATATATTAATTAGTGGCCTCGACGCTGCTTCTCTAGGGTTGGGGTGGCCTCGACAACGCTTCAAGGGTTTGGGGTGGCCTCGAGAACTGCTTCAAGGAGGGGGTAATATCGACCCCCCCCCACGTGTTGAAGCTATCGGGAGGGGGTATATATCGACAACGACGACACTACATCTATGTCCCTCGACGACCCTCGTTCCCGATAAAAAAAGAGAGGAAGAAGAAAAAAAAGAGGAGAAGAAAGAATAGAGGAGAAGAACTCCTCTATTCTTTCTTCTCCTCTTTTTTTTTCTTCTTCCTCTTCTTTTTATCCTCTTCTTCCTCTCATGTTCGAGAGGATCGCCGAGGGGTCGGGAGGTTGCCTAGTGTCAAAGGATTCAACAAAACCATGTCTTCATCATTAGGCGAAAGTAACAGGTGCATGATGGTACGAAGCTCTCCAAAGTTATTTTGGAACGGAGTCCTAGATAGGATAATTCGCTTTTTGGTACAAAGTTCAGCAAGAACCTTCCAAATATCGTTATTTGGAAGGCCTTTGCTGAAATTCATACAAAAAGGCAAATTATCCTATCCGGGACACCATTCCAAAATAACTTTGGAGGACTTCGTCATGCCCTGGTTACTTCTGGCTAATGATGAAGCCATGGATTTCTTCAATACTTTGACACTAGGAAATCTCTCTCTCGACCCCTCGGCGATCCTCGACCCCTCGAACCCTCGATGACCCTAGAACCCTCGACCCCTCGGCGATCCTCTTCTTCCTCTCATGTTCGAGAGGATCGCCGAGGGGTCGGGAGGTTGCCTAGTGTCAAAGGATTCAACAAAACCATGTCTTCATCATTAGGCGAAAGTAACAGGTGCATGATGGTACGAAGCTCTCCAAAGTTATTTTGGAACGGAGTCCTAGATAGGATAATTCGCTTTTTGGTACAAAGTTCAGCAAGAACCTTCCAAATATCGTTATTTGGAAGGCCTTTGCTGAAATTCATACAAAAAGGCAAATTATCCTATCCGGGACACCATTCCAAAATAACTTTGGAGGACTTCGTCACCCTGGTTACTTCCGGCTAATGATGAAGCCATGGATTTCTTCGATACTTTGACACTAGGAAATCTCTCTCTCGACCCCTCGGCGATCCTCGGCCCCTCGAACCCTCGACAACCCTAGAACCCTCGACCCCTCGGCGATCCTCTTCTTCCTCTCATGTTCGAGAGGATCGCCGAGGGTCGGGAGGTTGCCTAGTGTCAAAGGATCAACAAAACCATGTCTTCAATCATTAGGCGAAAGTAATAGGTGCATGATGTACGAAGCTCTCACAAAGTTATTTTGGAACGGAGTCCTAGATAGGATAATTCGCTTTTTGGTACAGTTCAGCAAGAACCTTCCAAATATCGTTATTTGGAAGGCTTTGCTTGAAATTCATACAAAAAGGCAAATTATCCTATCCGGGACACCATCCAAAATAACTTTGGAGGACTTCGTCATGCCCTGGTTACCTTCTGGCTAATGATGAAGCCATGGATTTCTTCAATACTTTGACACTAGGAAACTCTCTCTCGACCCCTCGGCGATCCTCGACCCCTTCGAACCCTCGACGACCCTGGAACCCTCGACCCTCGGCGATCCTCTTCTTCCTCTCATGTTCGAGAGGATCGCCGAGGGGTCGGGAGGGTTGCCTAGTGTCAAAGGATTCAACAAAACCATGTCTTCATCATTAGGCGAAAGTAACAGGTGCATGATGGTACGAAGCTCTCCAAAGTTATTTTGGAACGGAGTCCTAGATAGGATAATTCGCTTTTTGGTACAAAGTTCAGCAAGAACCTTCCAAATATCGTTATTTGGAAGGCCTTTGCTGAAATTCATACAAAAAGGCAAATTATCCTATCCGGGACACCATTCCAAAATAACTTTGGAGGACTTCGTCATGCCCTGGTTACTTCTGGCTAATGATGAAGCCATGGATTTCTTCAATACTTTGACACTAGGAAATCTCTCTCTCGACCCCTCGGCGATCCTCGACCCCTCGAACCCTCGACGACCCTGGAACCCTCGACCCCTCGGCGATCCTCTTCTTCCTCTCATGTTCGAGAGGATCGCCGAGGGGTCGGGAGGTTGCCTAGTGTCAAAGGATTCAACAAAACCATGTCTTCATCATTAGGCGAAAGTAACAGGTGCATGATGGTACGAAGCTCTCCAAAGTTATTTTGGAACGGAGTCCTAGATAGGATAATTCGCTTTTTGGTACAAAGTTCAGCAAGAACCTTCCAAATATCGTTATTTGGAAGGCCTTTGCTGAAATTCATACAAAAAGGCAAATTATCCTATCCGGGACACCATTCCAAAATAACTTTGGAGGACTTCGTCATGCCCTGGTTACTTCCGGCTAATGATGAAGCCATGGATTTCTTCAATACTTTGACACTAGGAAACCTCTCTCGACCCCTCGGCGATCCTCGACCCCTCGAACCCTCGACGACCCTGGAACCCTCGACCCCTAGACGACCCTGGAACCCTCGACCCTCGATCTCGACCCTAATAGAACCCTCGAACCCTCGACCCTGAAACCCTCGACCCTTGACCCCTTAACGACCCTCGACCCTCTACCCTAGTTCCCGACCCTCGACCCCTCGGCGATCCTCGACACCCTCGTTCCCGATAAAAATTAAGAAGAAAGAAGAAGAAGAAGAAGAAAGAGGAGAAGAAGAAAGGAATAGCTACAGGTGAAGATCGAAGAAAAAAAGAAGAAATAAAAGAGGAGAAGAAGAAAGGAATAGTGGAGAAGAAGAAAAAATAGAATAAATTCTATTTTCTCTTCTTCTCCACTATTCCTTTATTCTTCTCCTCTTCTTTTTCTTCTTTTTTCTTCTTCTTATTTATTTCTCCTCTTCTTCCTCTCCTCTTCTTCTTTCTAAGTCCTGCTTATATACACAGAGTATTGGTCCCGGTTCGTACCCCTCTCGACCCCTCGTCCCTCTCTCGACCCCTCGACGACCCTCGTCCCTGATAACATTTTTTTCTCCCCTCGACCCCTCTCGACCTCTCGTCCCCCTCTCGACCCCTCATCATCATCTATCCCCCCTCGTTTTCTTTAGCATATATCCATGAACAAAAAAATAATTCATATATAGAAAAAATGCTATATGAACATACATACATATGAGCATATACAGAGAGCATATACATAGCCAAATCCATATACAGAGAGCATATACATACATCATACCATACATATGAGCATATACATACATACATAGCCAAATCCAAATACATATGAGCATATACATACACATATAAAAAATTTATCACACACAGAGAGCAGCGGCGGCGGCGATGGTCAGAGCGACAGGGATCGATGGGAAGGGGGGAGCTCACTGGGGGCGCGACGGGGAGGAGGCCGGGGACGGGGAGGAGGCCCGGCGACGGCGCGGGGGAAGCCGGGGACGCGGCGCGGGGCGACGGGGAGGTGGCCGGAGATGGCGCACGCAGCGATGAGGAGGAGGCCAGCGACGGCGCATGCAACGATGGGGAGAAGGCCTGCGGCAGTGCGGGGCGACGGCGGCGGGGAGCGGGCGACGACGGGCTCGGGGCGGCGACGATGACGACGAACGACCTGGCGGCGTCGGGGGCGAATGTTAGCGGTTGGCGAAATTTTCACATGTGCTACCTTATATACCCAAAGCAATGGTCCCGGTTCGTGGCACGAACCGGTACCAATGCACACCTATGGTCCCGGTTCGTGCGACCAACCAGGACCATAGGTCTCTTTTCAGCAGCCGAAAGGGCGGGAAGCAGAGGCCTATGGTCCTGGTTGGTGGCACCAACCGGGACTAAAGGGGGGCATTGGTCATGGTTGGTGCCACCAACCGTGACCAATGCCCCCTTTAGTCCCGGTTGGTGCCACCAACCGGGAACAATGGCCTTGTGCTGCCTCGCGCCCAAAAGTTTAGTCCCACCTCGCTAGTTGAGAGGGCTCGGGAGTGGTTTATAAGCGCTGCTGGGCCCACCCTCCCGAGCTCCTCTCAACTGTAGGCTTTCGGGCCTAATCTGTCACTGCAATGCCTGTGGGCCTACTGGGCCTGCTGCGGGCCTGAATCCTGGCCCATGGTAGGGTTTCTAGTCGTATTCAGGCCGTGGTGGCCCAGTAGGTGGCATTTTTTTTGTTTTTTTGTTGCTTTATTTATTTTTCTTTTGTTTTTTGCTTTATTTTTTAATTCTTTATGCTTTTAGTTTTAGAAAAATTATAAACTTTTTTTTAATGCCATTAGTTTTCAAATTTGAAAACACTTTTTTAGTTTTTTTGTTTTCTTTGTTGCTTTATTTATTTTATTTTGTGATTAACTTTACAATAAAAATAGTTTTTTTTCCTGTTTTTTGATTTGTTTTTTGCATTATTTATTTTCTTTTGTTTTTTGCTTTAATTTTTAATTCTGTTTGCTTTTAGGTTAGCAAAATTATAAACTTTCTGTTAGTGCCATTAGTTTAGAAAAATTATAAACTTTCTGTTAGTGCCATTAGTTTTCAAATTTGAAAACACTTTTTTAGTTTTTTTTCTTTGTTGCTTTATTTATTTTATTTTGTGATTAACTTTACTATAAAAATAGTTTTTTCCTGTTTTTTTTATTTGTTTTTTGCATTATTTATTTTCTTTTGTTTTTTTGCTTTAATTTTTAATTATGTTTGCTTTTAGGTTAGCAAAATTATAAACTTTCTTTTAGTGCCATTAGTTTTAGAAAAATTCTAAACTTTCTGTTAGTGCCATTAGTTTTCAAATTTGAATAGTTAAAATTTGAATTCTTTGAAAATTGTTTGAATCACAAGTTTGTGATTAACTTACTAAAAAAATGAGAATAGATGCGCTTATAGAGAAAACTTGATGCACTTCGTGTACAAAATTGATAATCACTTTCGAAGTATCAAAGTTTCGGACAATAACTGCGCCACATCATTGGCTAGGACGAATGGTTCGTCTGTGTACCCAAGATTGTTTAGATCCACTGTTGTCATACCGTACTGTGGGTCTACCTGTACCCCGCCTCCTGACATATTGATCCATTTGCCTCAACACATAAAACCTTGAACCATAAGACATGAAAGCATTTCAAATGAACTCTGAAAAAGTTGAAAGTTGGGATGGTATCATAATTTCACCCACATAGCATGTGCATGTACAAAACGGACAATGGTAGAATGTTCGTGTGTTACAAAGTAGGCATGGTATCATCATAATAGTTGCGGGAGAAAGTCTTCACTTTTTCTTCGCTTGTGTCATTTGCTTATTGCGCCGTAACCATGGATAATCTTCATTGTTTATCAGGATGCTTGGGTCAGCCTTGACATTGAAGGGAGGAATTTCATGAAACTTTTCATAATCTTCAGACATGTCTGTCTTGCCGTCCACTCCCAGGATGTCCCTTTTTCCTGAAAGAACTATGTGGCGCTTTGGCTCATCGTATGATGTATTTGCTTCCTTATCTTTTGTTTTTCTCGGTTTGGTAGACATGTCCTTCACATAGATAACCTGTGCCACATCATTGGCTAGGACGAACGGTTCGTCAGTGTACCCAAGATTTTTCAGATCCACTGTTGTCATTCCGTACTGTGGGTCTACCTGTACCCCGCCGCCTAACAGATTGACCCATTTGCACTTAAACAAAGGGACCTTAAAATCAGGTCCGTAGTCAAGTTCCCATATGTCCACTATGTAACCATAATATGTGTCCTTTCCGCTCTCGGTTGCTGCATCAAAGCGGACACCGCTGTTTTGGTTGGTGCTCTTTTGATCTTGGGCGATCGTGTAAAATGTATTCCCATTTATCTCGTATCCTTTGTAAGTCAATACCGTCACAGATGGTCCCCTGGACAACAAGTACAACTCATCACAAACAGTGTTGTCACCTCTTAGACGTGTTTCCACCCAACTGCTGAAAGTACAGATGTGTTCACATGTAATCCAGTCGTCGCACTGCTCCGGGTGTTTGGAGCGCAGACTGTTCTTGTGTTCATCAACATACGGGGTCACCAAGGTAGAGTTCTGTAGAACTGTGTAGTGTGCTTGAGACCAAGAATATCCGTCCCTGCACATTATTGAGTCTCTTCCAAGAGTGCCTTTTCCAGTCAGTCTCCCCCCATACCGCGATTTAGGGAGACCTATCTTCTTAAGGCCAGGAATGAAGTCAACACAAAACCCGATAACATCCTCTGTTTGATGGCCCATGGAGATGCTTCCTTCTGGCCTAGCGCGTTTACGGACATATTTCTTTAGGACTCCCATGAACCTCTCAAAGGGGAACATATTATGTAGAAATACGGGCCCCAGGATGACAATCTCGTCGACTAGATGAACTAGGACGTGCGTCATGATATTGAAGAAGGATGGTGGGAACACCAGCTCGAAACTGACAAGACATTGCGCCACATCACTCCTTAGCCTTGGTACGATTTCTGGATCGATCACCTTCTTAGAGATTGCATTGAGGAATGCACATAGCTTCACAATGGCTAATCGGACGTTTTCCGGTAGAAGCCCCCTCAATGCAACCGGAAGCAATTGCGTCATAATCACGTGGCAGTCATGAGACTTTAGGTTCTAAAACTTTTTCTCTGGCATATTTATTATTCCCTTTATATTCGACGAGAAGCCAGTCGTGACCTTCATACTGAGCAGGCATTCAAAGAAGATTTCTTTCTCTTCTTTCATAAGAGCGTAGCTGGCAGGACCTTTATACTGCTTCGGAGGCATGCCATCTTTTTCGTGCAAACGTTGCAAGTCCTCCCGTGCCTCAGGTGTATCTTTTGTCTTCCCATACACGCCCAAGAAGCCTAGTAGGTTCACGCAAAGGTTCTTCGTCACGTGCATCACGTCGATTGAGGAGCAGACCTCTAGGTCTTTCCAATAGGGTAGGTCCCAAAATATAGATTTCTTCTTCCACATGGGTGCGTGTCCCTCAGCGTCATTCGGAACAGCTAGTCCACCGGGACCCTTTCCAAAGATTACGTAGTGTAAATCACTGACCATTGCTAGCACGTGATCACCGGTGCGCATGGCGGGCTTCTTCCAGTGATCTGCCTCGCCTTTGAAATGCTTGCCTTTCTCTCGACATTGATGGTTGGTCGGAAGAAATCGACGATGGCCCAGGTACACATTCTTCCTGCATTTGTCCAGGTATATACTTTTAGTGTCATCTAAACAGTGCGTGCATGCGTTGTATCCTTTGTTTGTCTGTCCTAAAAGGTTACTGAGAGCGGGCCAATCGTTGATGGTCACGAACAGCAACGCCTTAAGGTTAAATTCCTCCTGTCTGTGCTCATCCCACGTACGTACACAGTTTTTATTCCACAGCTGTAAAAGTTCTTCAACTAATGTCCTTAGGTACACATCAATTTCGTTGCCGGGTTGCTTAGGGCCTTGGATGAGAACTGGCATCATAATGAACTTCCGCTTCATGCATATCCAAGGAGGAAGGTTATACATACATAGAGTCACGGGCCAGGTGTTGTGATTCCTGCTCTGCTCCCCGAAAGGATTAATGCCATCCGCGCTTAAAGAAAACCATACATTCCTTGGGTCCTTTGCAAACTCATCCCAGTACTTTCTCTCGATTTTTCTCCACTGCGACCCGTCAGCGGGTGCTCTCAACTTCCCATCTTTCTTTCGGGTCTCACTGTGCCATCGCATCAACTTGGCATGCTCTTCGTTTCTGAACAGACGTTTCAACCGTGGTATTATAGGAGCATACCACATCACCTTCGCAGGAACCCTCATCCTGGGGGGCTCGCCGTCAACATCACCAGGGTCATCTTGTCTGATCTTATACCGCAATGCACCGCATACCGGGCATGCGTTCAGATCCTTGTATGCACCGCGGTAGAGGATGCAGTCATTAGGGCATGCATGTATATTCTCCACCTCCAATCCTAGAGGGCATACGACCTTCTTTGCTGCGTATGTACTATCGGGCAATTCATTATCCTTTGGAAGCTTCTTCTTCAATATTTTCAGTAGCTTCTCAAATCCTTTGTCAGCCACAGCATTCTCTGCCTGCCACTGCAGCAATTCCAGTACGGTACCGAGCTTTGTGTTGCCATCTTCGCAATTGGGGTATAACCCTTTTTTGTGATCCTCTAACATTCAATTGAACTTCAGCTTCTCCTTTTGACTTTCGCATTGCGTCCTTGCATCGACAATGACCCGGTGAAGATCATCATCATCGAGCACATCGTCTGGGTCCTCTTGATCTTCAGCAGCTTCACCCGCTGCAGCATCATTGGGCACATCGTCTGGTTCCTCTTGATCTTCACCAACTCCCCCCGTTGCAACATCACCGTATTCAGGGGGCACATAGTTGTCATCGTAGTCTTCTTCTTCGCCGTCTTCCATCATAACCCCTATTTCTCCGTGCCTCGTCCAAACATTATAGTGTGGCATGAAACCCTTGTAAAGCAGGTGGGAGTGAAGGATTTTCCGGTTAGAGTAAGACCTCGTATTCCCACATTCAGTGCATGGACAACACATAAAACCATTCTGCTTGTTTTCCTCAGCCGCATCGAGAAACTCATGCACGCCCTTAATGTACTCGCGGGTGTGTCTGTCACCGTACATCCATTCTCGGTTCATCTGCGTGCATTATATATAATTAAGTGTCCAAATTAATAGAAGTTCATCATCACATTAAAACCAAAGTGCATACATACTTCTCATCTAACAACATATAGCTCTCCAGAGCATCTAATTAATTAAACCATACATTGAAACTATGTAAAACATTTCAATGCGAAAACAAATGCGATCATAATCGCAACCAAGGTAACAATTGATCCAACGGCATAATGATACCAAGCCTCGGTATGAATGGCATATTTTCTAATCTTTCTAATCTTCAAGCGCATTGCATCCATCTTGATCTTGTGATTATCGACGACATCCGCAACATGCAACTCCAATATCATCTTCTCCTCCTTAATTTTTTTATTTTTTCCTTCAACAAATTGTTTTCTTCTTCAACTAAATTTAACCTCTCGACAATAGGGTCGGTTGGCATTTCCAATTCACATACATCCTAGATAAATAAAATCTATGTCACGTTGGTCGGCATAATTTTCATAAACAATAAATGAACCAATAGTTATAAAGATAATATATATACCACATCCGAATCATAGACAGGACGAGGGCCGACGGGGGCGGATACCAAAACCATCGCACTATATAAGATGCAATAATAAAAGTAAGAAAATGATACAAGTATCTATCTAAACATACAAGTAAGAATATTTTTCCTTTCAGAAAGAAGATAAGAACAAGAGGCTCACCACGGTGGTGTCGGTGATGAGATCGGCGCGGGTGATCGACAGCGGTGAAGACGGGGACGGGGCGTGATGGACCGCTAAATCTAGACAAATCTCGAGGAAAATGGAGCTTGGAGGTCGATCTTCGAGAGGAGAAAGCTTAAGTAGTGTGGCTCGGGCATTCCATCGAACACCTCATGTGCATAGGAGGTGAGCTAGAGCACCACAAAGCCCTCTCCCCCTCGGCCAGAGAAAAACAGAGCACTGGGGTGCTCTGCTCGCGAGCGATGGGTATATATAGGCACCTCATTGGTCCCGGTTGGTGACATGCGCCAGGACTAAAGGGGAGCCTTTGGTCCCGGTTCAAGCCTCCAACCGGGACCAATGGTGGTGGGCCAGGAGCGAGGCCTATTGGTCCCGGTTCATCCCACCAACCGGGACCAAAAGGTCCAGATGAACCGGTACCAATGGCCCACGTGGCCCGGCCGGCCCCCTGGGCTCACGAACCGGGACCAATGCCCACATTGGTCCCGGTTCTGGACTGAACCGGGACTAATGGGCTGACCCGGCCTGGACCAAAGCCCTGTTTTCTACTAGTGGTACTCAAACCATATATAATATATATTTCTCTTTTAGTACATTAGTAAGTGCTCCTAACTTAACCAACAAACACAATGTTATACTTAATTGAGGCTTTATCTATCTAGCATCATATTAGATAGTAAACTTTAAAATTAATGGATGTAGTTGTGAAACAATCCTATTCAAGAATCTGCCTTTGCAGAAAGATATTCCTTCAATTGATATTTACTAGTACAAATGCCCGTGCGTTGCAACGGGCAAATAAAAGTGCGCTTCATGTGCCATTTCTTGTATCAAAGGCTGATATACCAGAGTAATAATGTTAAACTCTAATTTTTTCCGGAGCTTGAAGTGTGGACATGAAGAACCAACCTAACTTCCCACATCTGTTGGAAGAATAGTTGTGCATGGAATAGTATGTGAATCGGTTATATATTTTGCTTTTTGAAAGACAACACAAATATTTCTTTATTTTTTAAGAAATCGGCTATTTTTTAATTTCTTATTAGAATTGGAATATGTTTTGAAGTCGAACATTATATAAACAAGCGATTTCTTGATTTTTTTAATGATTTTTTGAACAATTATAACTGGTTTTTAATTGGAACCATTTTTTGGGAATTTTCAGCATTTCTTAAAAAGTTTAAACTTATTTAAAACATGAATATATTTTTTGAAACCAAGAACATTTAGAAACACTCACTATCTTAAAAAAACACGCCTTCGTGTTGGTAAATAAAAATAATTATTGGTGTCCGCATCATGGAGTAGAGTTAAGATAGTCATAGTGGTGTCCTTTGATGGCACTCCTTTAGCTTAGCACTACCACCGGGTGAAAGAGTGGTGTATTTATTTTTAGTGTGACATACAAACATTGGAATGTTCTATACTAACCAAGAGTTTAAAAACTAATCCAAAAGTTTTTTTTTAGAATTTTCAAAACATTTGAATGCAAAGCATTGTTACTATGTTGGATTTCTTAGAGATAGTTGTTTGCTTGGTTTGGAAGGTTTCATTTTTTCATATCAAATAAATGTATTGGTTAGTTTCGCTTTAACCCCGAGAACCAATCTCTGATTGGATGGTTTGCAGGGCAGTGATACCCAATAGAGCAAGAATTAAAACCTAACTTTCATGTCTCACAAAGGCGAAATATTATTTCAGTGCATGGTGACGTTCGCGTCGAAGCGAGACACTTGTGGTGTGTTCATCAATCTCAAGACATGTCGGCTCAGTCTCTCTAGGTGTTAGTGTATGTACGTGTTTGTGAGTCTGTGTTTGTCTTTGTTTCTCAAAAGAAGGTTCCCTTTAACCTTTGTATGCATCATTTAATGTGTCGTGCATTGCACGGAAGGAGAAAGTCTTCGCATGTTTTCAGTGACTCGTTCATGTTGCCACTTTTCATTTTTGCCACCGTCGTCAATGATGATACAATTTTTGGTGTACACAATTCATAAAAATATTAATGAAACTACATTCATGTCCTTCGATGTTGCCTCAATGAACATCACACTATCACCGGATGTGAGAGGAGTGGTGCATTGAAGTGGGATTATTTATATACAGTTATTTATTAATATTCGAAAGCAAACATGTTTTTGCTATGTTGATTTCGTTTTTAGAAAATGTTGGTTGTTTGGTTTGTCAAATTATATTATGTTTGGACTTGGCCCAAACACAAGCTTCTCGTGTAGATTGTAGGCTCTTTCCTCGAAAAAACACGCACACATCGAATAGTCCAGAATGGCACACACACATCTCTTTCTGTTCCACATCACAATAACAAAGAAAAGTTTCCTAGCACATAATCTTAGTGTGCATGTATCCAACGGCATGGAAAGGTTATTGAGACTACATTAAATCTCAATTGACTGACATTTAGCGAACCCCTTTAAAATTAGTAGCTAAACTCACTTAAAGGAAATATCTAGCTCAAAGTTTATGTGTGAGAGGGGAGTTTGTATCAACAATGGTGTCAGTATTTCCATGGTCCTAAAAAAACTGATCCAACTGCTGAGAACTTAAGTTGGAGCCTTATGTAACAATTTTATAAGTTCACCAACTAAATTGTCTAATTTCACCAACTAATTTATTGTCAATATTCTACACAATGTATTTTGATTTATTTTCTCTGTTGTGTATGTAAATACATATTTCTCGATATATGTCGAGCAAGGTTTGTAGTTCATTTACCACCTAGGTACCTTTTTTCAAGATAGAATAATTGTGAATGTGTTAACACGGTCAAAACATATGCTAGATAACACGTTTTTATTTTATTTTTGCAAATAGTTGACCCGTATTACTCAAATTCGGTAAAACTTGAGAGTCATACGCGCCTCCCATACTGAAATGCGACACAAATTTAGATGTTTAACTTGGAACACTCAAAAGTTCCTTGACTATTCATTCAAGTACAAACTAATAATGTTGTCAATATCACGACAGGAATAATATTTGAATATGCTTAATCGAGATACAATGGATGTCGTGTTCTCGGTAGTCATATATAAATATTTTTCCCATTTTTGTCTTACTGACTATGTTTAAGTAGTCTAGTTTGACATCACCGTTGGCTTTCGTTAGACAATCAACAGGATCTATCTGTCACATGCCAAACACTACGGACGACAGCTGAGTTTTCAAACGATATCATCACAGTCTGTCCTCGTTGACATTGCCTGCATGTTTCGCGCACACTATCATTTTCTGCTTAATAATTAGGATACGGATCCCGTTTAGGCCTTGTTCGGTTGCGTGTGAATCCAAGTGGATTGAAGGGGTTTGAGGGGGACTTAAACCTCTTATAAGTCAAAATACGAACCAATCCTTGCCAATCCTCTCCAATCCTCTTGGGGAGAGGATTAAATGAACAAACCCTTAATTAGACACTCTAAGCAATGAAGTCCAGCTGTGATGTGGCGATCCGAAGGATCTATAGTGTATGTGAGAGAATCATGCGAATGACTTGCAAGATTTCTGAGGATGCTTCCCCGTAAAACTGAACACCGCACTCTTGATTTCCAGCTGTGAAGCTGCCTGGTTCTTTCTGCAAGGACGGTTGATGTATTTTATTTAAGAAATTAATGAAAATGGGCAATGACTGGTTGAAAAAAAAGCGTAAGCATGGTTGCTTGAGGCCAAATTCCTCCAGCGTTCGTTCTTTATTCCTTGCTCCCTCTTCCCACTTTTGGGGTTAATTCTTTCGTTCGGTTTCCATCTTCTGTTTATTAACTTATGCTACGACAAGTCCGCCGATGTATAAAAGTCGATAAGATAGAGTGCAAAGAAGCGATGTGGGACTATTATATCTACAGGGACACAGTTTTGCAGAACAAAATAGAGCAGCTGAGTTGGCGTCGTCCTTCGGGACGGAGGGCCTTGGTCGTGGGTTTGAAGCTCAGGTGAAGTATTTTTTGCATCTTTTTTTTTCTTTTTGACCAAGCCCAGTTCAGTCATCACGCAGTTGACAGGAACGATCAGCACGGCCCAGTCGAGCGAGTCGGAGGGACTAAAAAAAGCGACTTATATTAAGGGACTGTCTATTTTACATCTGACTGAAATTCAATTGCCTTTCACTCATATTTTCAGCCATCCAGAGTATGACAATTGTCATATGTCCTCTGCTTCTTTCCTATCCTCCGATTGTCACTGTCCTTGTCCCCCCGCTCTTCCCTCAATATACACGGTATACAATGTAATTACATTGAAAGATCAGTGTAAAATTGCACTGAGATTGCACTAGAAATTCCCTGAACTTATAGTGTAATTACAGCATAAATACAGTTAAATTACAGTGTAACTACCCCTGAATTACACTGTAATTGGCTATGTGGTGTACCTCAAATTACACTAAAATTCCCAGTGATTTACGGAGTGATTACCCCTGAAAAAATACTCCTACATTGTAACTACCACAGAAATTACACTTTAATTACAGTAAAAATTAGGACTGTGATTGCCCTGAAAATTATAGTGTAATTGACCCTGAAATTACAGTGTAAATGTTGTAATTGAACTGTAGTTACGCTCGAAAATGCACTGTGATTACAATGTAATTACCCCTGAGTTTACACTGTAATAGGACTGTAATTACACTGTAAATCCTATGAATGTTCACTAGGTTTCAGAAATGAAATGAAACTAAATCTAAGATCATGCATGGAAACAATCAGAGGAACAACAGGAAAAAGAAGGAAGAAATAGCAAGAAAACAAGACCACTGGAAAGCCTACAAATGGGGACATGAGAAGCTGCAAAAGGAAGAACAGCATATACTAGAGAAAGAAAGCAAAGGAAAAACAGAGAAGAAAAAGTTTAAAGAGATGAAGCAAAGAGGAAATGAAGTACTCTACAAGATGAGAGTAAAGTCAATAAGAAACGATTGAGTCTTAATTTGAGAGAAAGCATTGGTGCTACTTATTTTGCTGCTACCAAATTTCCAGTGCTTTTATTTTGTTGTTAGCTGCAAATGAAAGAAGTACATAAAGATAAATGACGCCAAGATGAAAAAATAACAGTACATAAAGAACAGCATAAAGCAGTGCTACTTATTACAGTCTACATCTCTGTTAGTGCACTACAAAACCACTATAAAAAACCACTAGCCAGCTAAAGAAGATTTCAATGCTTATAAGGCACATCCACTATGAGTTCTAAATCCATCTAAGAGGATTTCCACTGAGAAATGGGGAAGAATCGTATATCAAGCTACACACTCAAGGATGCAAAAACTGGGATACAAAAAAGAGAAAGGGCATGGGCTATAAATAGGAAAAACATTGCAAGGCCACTAAGATTATTTTTAAACATACACTGATAATTACACTGTAAATACAGTGAAAGTCTAATATGAATTACACTGTAAATCAACTAGCAATTACACTGTAAATCCACTCGCAAATCCACAGTAAATCCAAGACAATTACAATGTAAATTCACCCGCAGTTACACTGTAAATCCACTCGCAAATACACTGTAAATCCAAGCACTGTAAATCCACTCACAAAAAACACTATAATCCACTATAAATCATCTCACAAATACACTGTAAATCTAAGGTAAAAATACACTGTAAATCCAAAAAAGGAATTACACTGCAACCCACTGAGAATTACAGTGTAAAACAACCGGGGATTACGCTGTAAAATCTACTATCTATCCACTAGAAAATTACATTGTAAATACACTTAGTTAGACTGAAAATCCACTATGAACCCACTAGGAATTACAGTGTAAAACAACCGGGGATTACGCTGTAAAATCTACTATCTAACCACTAGAAAATTACACTGTAAAATACGCTTAGTTACACTTAATATCCACTATGGACTACACAGTAAATCACTGTACATCCAAATAGGAAGTACACTGTAAATGACAGTAAATAAACTGCGAAATTACACTATAAAACCAACAAGGAATTACAGTTACAGAAAACGGTCTAGGGGATTATAAGTTTATAACACCAGAGATCAGGGGGACAAATACACCCAGTACGTTTGAATTCTCTCAATATAGTATACTGCTACAACTAAACAAGCCAGCCTATGATTAACAACCAGCCAAACTTGAACAACAAACCAATTATAGAATTAACAACTGCACATAGAAGATCCAATGAGGCGCATCCCAGCTAACCCAGCTAACGCGATAGCAGAGCAATTAAAATGCCCATCTCGTAAACGGGGCAGCCTCACACATCTACATAAAAAATAGGTGCGGGAATGGATCACAGCAACAGATCTGACTGACAAACCCATTTGCACTACCTAAACAGATCACAGGAACAAAACAAAAACGAGGGTGAAATACAGAATCCGACGAACAGAATCGGCGGAAATGGGGACTGGTGGGTGCGGGACCGAGAGATGCCGCAGCCCCCGCCGGCAGACACAGAAGGGGGGGCGAAGGAAGCGGGGCTGCACAAGGCAGGGCGCGGACGAGTCACCACCAAAACAATGGGATCGAGCGGCGAGGCGGAGCTCCAAATCGCCATGGCCATCTCTCTCGCTCGACTCTGTTCCGAGGTTGCATGTACGAAATGACAAAGGGGAAACGAGGAGGAGCGACGCGGGTGTTGCAAGTGGAAATTAGACGGTCAACTAATGGGCCCGATAAGAGAAACTAGACAAAAAAACAAAGAAACACACGGATCTCAGCGCACAGATCGTACGGCACAGGAAACGAATGAAGGCGAATTGTTTTCATCCGCATGTAAATTATCAAAACCGTATATTAATTGACGTACGCGACCAATGAACAGTTTTTTATTACTATCTCGCCTATATGTTTTAAAATTCAAAGTGGAAGTGTAAACTTATGGGAAGAAGTGTATTGTGACGGTGAACCCGACAAAGTCAATTGTGCTTTATTATTAAGGAGAGATTAAATGATTATATTCATATTTTTTTAGTTTTGTAGCCACGTGTCCTTTTTTTGCAAGGAGTAGGCACGTACTTTTTGTGGGAACCTGGGCGTGGGCATTTTGGACTCTTTTTTTATGTGCATGTCTAATCTTTCATGGACGTGGGAGCTTAGGACTTTTTCTGAATGTGCAAGTTTAATGAGTTTCATCTATGTGGTGAGAATTGATTTTTCTTTACGTGAGTTTTTTTTGTACGTGTGGATTTCATCCCTACGTACATGTTGTTTTCTTCTATAATAAGGCATAGTCTTCTAGCATATCTTAACCATTAAATTTAATATCGAACGGCTATATTAATCTTAATGACGTGAATTAACGTAGACGCTCGAAAGGTGCCTCTAATTAGTATATCTTTCCCTAATAATAAAGCACGGATGACTTTGTGGGGTTACCATCACAATACATTTTTTTTCATGAAAATTTATGCTTTCTATTTAAATATAAAACATATACGCAAGGTGGTACTAATTGGTTAGTCCCTAATTTTTGTCCGTCTTTCGTCCGTCCGTCCGTCCATCCTATTTGGTCACGTACGGCTGGATCACCATATGTATGGGCCGTGCGTAACCAAAATTCCCCGCATGGGCCGCACATAGCTTATTTTGTGCATCCCCGCACGGGCCAAGGTGGGCCTTCTCGGATATTTTGGCAAAAAAATGAATTTACTTGCGTCAAGAATTGAACTCATGATCTCTTAGACCATACCATACACACCTACCAACTAAGCCATATCAATGCATGTGTAATTGGTACGTTTACTATTCTTATTCAATAGTACCACCTCACCCCCTTACAACCGAAAGCACAACATATATCTCTACTCCTAATGAAGTAGTTGGTAGTCTCGCTTTCAGGTTTTTTTGTCCCATCTCCATGGTTTTTTTTGGTACCTCCTCCCACCTTCACTGGTTTTTTTTCATAGATTTTTTTCGTCCCCTCCCCCCACTTCATCGGTTTATTTTGTGTACCCTCTCACACAATGAAATAAATCTGAACAGATCAGAACTTTTCATACTGGCGTAAGTTATTTAGTAATGTAGAATCAATCACGAACAATCTCTAAAGATCAAATCCAAATTAATTAACCGTTACCTTAAATCACTCAATCACATTAATTAGAAAACAAAATATTTGATTTTCAGAAAAATCGCTCAATCACATTAACCTTACCTTAACTCACGGATGGTAATCAATCTCCGAACAAAGGAAACAATACATCGAGGGAGTAGTAAATAAACTCCCTTTCTTATGACATGTATATGATCTTCCCTTTCCTCTCCGTTGTCAAACGTTCTTGATTCTTGAGGCCGATGCTTGGCCTGCATCATTGGGTCGCGACGGTGCCGGAGAACGAGGACGGCAAGGCCGGGTGCCGCGGCAACGCGTTTGCCGCGGCCGGTGAAGGGGGCGAAGAAGGGCGGCTTCCCTGGCCCTGGCCGTGGCCCTGGGAGTTGGTGCGGTGGAAACGACACTTGAAGGACCCGGCGTGGGTGGCCGACGCGTAGACGCACTTGGAAGCGGGCCCGTGGCCCGCGCCGGACGGCGCTGACACCGACTTGGGCCACTTCCTTTGCATATTCTAGGAGATGTGACTGACCGATTTATGTGAAATTAATTCCCTCAGGTGTGGTGGCAAATATAATACACATAATTCATATTGTTATGCACTAACGTGTGTGTGCGAGGATTTGATGGTAAAAAAGGTCACCAATATCACTTGATATGTATGAAAATATTAATATTGAACTCTTAAAGTTAATGTGGTCCGGTTGCAACGCACCGGCGTTCTTCTAGTACACACACACACACATATATATATACATACATACGTGTGTGTGTGACCTGTTAATATGTACTAGATGACCCGTTGCGCCGATGGCGCAAAGGCGAGTGCAAGCAAGGTATTGGAAGAGTGTGCATTAAAATATGTAAACACAAAATAAAACAGATGAAAATAAGTACGTTGATAATAGATAGATGGTTGCTGATGTTACATGTTTTACATAAACTAGATGTGCTTAGATTGGATAGGTAATCATGCAGAGGCCTTTGTACGTGCACTTCAAGGCGAAAGCATATATTTCTTTCATCATGGCTGTTTGGAAAGCATACCACACAACAGTCTAAGGTATGATAGTTAAACGCATAGGATGGTCTTAGGTGATTACATAAGATCCAAAAGGATGATAAACATAGAAGTCTTGGTAGGCATCAATACTAATGCTAAGTTATATAACAAGGGGCTCTTGGAACTTGCTTATATTGAGTAGACGGTCAGACGCAGTCCCTTCGAAGTCCATTTGAAGGCGAAAGCATATGATTGCCCTTTGTTCGTTTGTGCCCGACCCAAGAAGTCGCTCCAGCGTCTAGTGATGGTGGCCCTTTTGTCAACACCCTTGATAAAGCGGGCAGTGACAGCAGTAGTTCCATCTCCAGTAGTGATTGGCAGTTCAGCATTGTCAGCATCCATGTGTGGGAAAACGGAACCCTTAGAAAAGGGAACCACAAAGTACCGAAAATAACAGTAAATGTTAGTTAGTATATCATTTTATATCATGTCATTGTATGAAACAGAACAGAGCAATTGCAAAGGATTACCATTCTTTTGCCTTCTATTGCCAATGTTTCTGTCATGTGGCACACATAGTAGAGATCAGGCGTGGTGGTGCTGTGGATGATCTTTCGCATTCTAAGAACATTATGATTGTAGAGCTTAACTGTGTTGCCCCACACAATGTGGCGACTAAACTCATCTAAGTGATGGATGCCAGGCTCACCTATGTTAAATTATACAAAGTTATACCATGTAGCAATTGTTGTGAGAGTTGTTGGAATGAGAAGAGTAATGTAGCTCTTACCACGGAGAATGTACTTCCCAGGCTTTAGATGGATTTTCTTGCCTTTGAACTTTGGGGTTGAGCTTGCTTTTGCGTGGGCCATGAATATACTCGAATGGCTTGTTGTGCTTCCGACACAGTTGTTCATTTGTGATGAATAGTTAAGAAGATCATGGTAAGATAAAATAATGTCTATGATTTGAAACCTAAGTCAGTAGTCATCATAAGTATGTTTTTGAGCATTACCATGGGTAATTTGGCTACCGCTGATATCACTAGTTATGTCATCCTCCTCTTGTTTAACTAATGTCATCTGGAAAGAAGTAGTAGAGTAATTAAGCTGAATTATCTGCCTTTGGGATGTTTAACAGTGATGCATGTGTCTTAATATAGTGAGACTGATTATTATTGGATATAACTTGACAGCCATTAGTATGAAATTGCAAGTGTATCAGAACTGGACATAAGATGGTTGTCTATGTACTATTTTTTGAAACGAATGATTCATGCTTGCCACATATGTATTCCTATATGTGGATGCAAATGAGATAATATAAAGTATGCAAGAGATTATCTTCTCTATTCCTAATGGACCAGTTGGTAGTCTCCGCCGGTCAATTTTCGTCCTATTAGAAACGGTTTTTTTTCGTTCTCGATCCCACCTCCCACCTCGACAAAAAAAGCCACCTTAGAAGCCAACCAAAACCAACCTTAGAAGGGAGCGATGCCCCTCGCACGCTAGAGAATCGAACGATAAAAAACCTACGAAGAAAAACCAAGGAAAAAAAACCCCTCGAGCTCCGACGGGGACGAGCGAGGCTCCCCTCGATCTCAAACAGCCCTAGGGTTAGCCCAGCCACCACGCTCCTTGTCCCGCACCGCCGCCCAAGGCCCGCTACGCCCCGACCGCTCCATCCACCTCTCCTACCGAGCATCCACGGCCGCCGCCGTCCCGCCGATGGAGGACTGGCCATCCGCCCGGGTCCGGGAGTCCTTCATCGGCTTCTTCGAGTCCAAGGCGCACACGTCGTGGCCGTCCAGCCCTGTGGTGCCCGTCGACGACCCCACCTGTTCGCCAACGCCGGGATGAACCAGTTGAAGCCATGGCCGTCTCCAACCACCCCCGTCTCTGATCCTACCCGAGTGCAGGGGAGCCACCGCTGCCGCCGGGGACAAGGTCGCTGTGGAAACTGTCACTACGTCAGGTCCTTCGATCTCTTCAGGTCCGTCGACGACCCCACCTGTTCATCATTGTCAATATAGTTGGATGATGTGATGGTGATATCTTCAATTTTGACAGAGGAGCGACAGATGGGATCCGTTAGCCAGCGGAGGTGATTTCATCTAGCTGCTCAGTTCCATCATGCAGCTGCTGCGCCAAGTACCTGAGTACTCTTCATGCCTATGGTCACCTCACCACTGCCGGAGCTCGTCCTCACATGCCCGTCGACCATCTGCATCTCCTTCCACCTGTCGCCCAAAAGTGAAAGTGCCCTACTGCCCCGTGCTTGTCCTCTCAGGAACGATTGCATATGCAAATGCAGGTGATGTGAACATATTTGTATGCGTGTATGTAGACATGATTGAAAATTCACTT